>NW_026607669.1:95000-127836 GCF_029499605.1 Hyla sarda
CCCCAGGATCCTCATAGGTCATAGCTCCTCCCACAGGATCCTCATAGATAATAGCTCCTCCCCCAGGATCCTCATAGATCATAGCTCCTCCTCCCCCAGGATCCTCATATATAACAGCTCCTCCCCCCAGGATCCTCATAGGTCATAGCTCCTCCCCCCAGGATCCTCATAGATCATAGCTCCTCCCCCTCAGGATCCTCATAGATCATAGCTCCTCCTCCCCCAGGATCCTCATAGATCATAGCTCCTCCCCTCCAGGATCCTCAAAGATCATAGCTCCTCCTCCCCAGGATCCTCATAGATCATAGCTCCTCCCCCTCAGGATCATCATAGATCATAGCTCCTCCTCCCCAGGATCCTCATAGATCATAGCTCCTCCCCCTCAGGATCCTCATAGATCATAGCTCCTCCTCCCCAGGATCCTCATAGATCATAGCTCCTTCCACTCAGGATCCTCATAGATAATAGCTCCTCCTCCCCAGGATCCTCATAGGCTCATAGGTCATAGCTCCTCCCCCCAGGATCCTCATAGATCATAGCTCCTCCCCCTCAGGATCCTCATATATCATAGCTCCTCCTCCCCAGGATCCTCAGATCATAGCTCCTCCCCCAGGATCCTCATAGATCATAGCTCTTCCCCTCCAGGATCCTCATAGATCATAGCTCCTCCTCCCCAGGATCCTCATAGATCATAGCTCCTCCCCCTCAGGATCATCATAGATAATAGCTCCTCCTCCCCAGGATCATCATAGATCATAGCTCCTCCCCCTCAGGATCCTCATAGATCATAGCTCCTCCTCCCCAGGATCCTCATAGATCATAGTTCCTCCCCCCCAGGATCCTCATAGATCATAGCTCCTTCTCCCCAGGATCCTTATAGATAATAGCTCCTCCCCCCAGGATCCTCATAGATCATAGCTCCTCCCCCAGGAACCTCATAGATCATAGCTCCTCCCCCCCAGGATCCTCATAGATCATAGCTCCTCCTCCCCAGGATCCTCATAGATCATAGCTCCTCCCCCTCAGGATCCTCATAGATCATAGCTCCTCTCCTCAGGATCCGCATGGATCATAGCTCCTCCCCCAGGAACCTCATAGATCATAGCTCCTCCCCCCCAGGATCCTCATAGATCATAGCTCCTCCTCCCCAGGATCCTCATAGATCATAGCTCCTCCTCCCCAGGATCCTCATAGATAATAGCTCCTCCCCCAGGATCCTCTTAGATCATAGCTCCTCCCCCAGGATCCTCATAGATCATAGCTCCTCCCCCAAGGATCCTCATAGATAATAGCTCCTCCCCCGAGGATCCTCATATATCATAGCTCCACCTCCCCAGGATCCTCATAGATCATAGCTCCTCCTCCCCAGGATCCTCATAGATCATAGCTCCTCCTCCCCAGGATCCTCATAGATAATAGCTCCTCCCCCAGGATCCTCTTAGATCATAGCTCCTCCCCCAGGATCCTCATAGATAATAGCTCCTCCCCCAAGGATCCTCATAGATAATAGCTCCTCCTCCCCAGGATCCTCATAGATCATAGCTCCTCCTCCCCCAGGATCCTCATAGATCAAAGCTCCTCCTTCCCCAGGATCCTCATAGATCATAGCTCCTCCTCCCCAGGATCCTCATAGATCATAGCTCCTCCTCCCCAGGATCCTCATAGATCATAGCTCCTCCCCCCCAGGATCCTCATAGATCAAAGCTCCTCCTTCCCCAGGATCCTCATAGATCATAGCTCCTCCTCCCCAGGATCCTCATAGATCATAGCTCCTCCTCCCCCAGGATCCTCATAGATCATAGCTCCTTCTCCCCCAGGATCCTCATAGATCATAGCTCCTCCTCCCCCAGGATCCTCATAGATCATAGCTCCTCCTCCCCGAGGATCCTCATAGATCATAGCTCCTCCTCCCCCAGGATCCTCATAGATCATAGCTCCTCCTCCCCCAGGATCCTCATAGATCATAGCTCCTCCTCCCCCAGGATCCTCATAGATCATAGCTCCTCCTCCCCCAGGATCCTCATAGATCATAGCTCCTCCTCCCCCAGGAACCTCATAGATCATAGCTCCTTCTCCCAGGATCCTCATAGATAATAGCTCCTCCCCCCAGGATCCTCATAGATCATAGCTCCTCCCCCCAGGATCCTCGTATATCATAGCTCCTCCCCTCAAGGATCATCATAGATAATAGCTCCTCCCCCCAGGATCCTCATAGATCATAGCTCCACCTCCCCAGGATCCTCATAGCTCCTCCTCCCCAGGATCCTCATAGATCAAAGCTCCTCCTTCCCCAGGATCCTCATAGATCATAGCTCCTCCTCCCCCAGGATCCTCATAGATCATAGCTCCTCCTCCCCGAGGATCCTCATAGATCATAGCTCCTCCTCCCCCAGGATCCTCATAGATCATAGCTCCTCCTCCCCCAGGATCCTCATAGATCATAGCTCCTCCTCCCCCAGGATCCTCATAGATCATAGCTCCTCCTCCCCCAGGATCCTCATAGATCATAGCTCCTCCTCCCCCAGGAACCTCATAGATCATAGCTCCTCCTCCCAGGATCCTCATAGATCATAGCTCCTCCACCCCAGGATCCTCATAGATCATAGCTCCTCCCCCTCAGGATCCTCATAGATCATAGCTCCTCCCCCTCATGATCCTCATAGATCATAGCTCCTCCTCCACCAGGATCCTCATAGATCATAGCTCCTCCTCCCCCAGGATCCTCATAGATCATAGCTCCTCCTCCACCAGGATCCTCATAGATCATAGCTCCTCCCCCCAGGATCCTCATAGATCATAGCTCCTCCCCCCAGGATCCTCATAGATCATAGCTCCTCCCCCCAAGATCCTCATAGATCATAGCTCCTCCTCCCCCAGGATCCTCATAGATCATAGCTCCTCCTCCCCCAGGATCCTCATAGATCATAGCTCCTCCTCCCCCAGGATCCTCAAAGATCATACCTCCTCCTTCCCAGGATCCTCATAGATCATAGCTCCTCCCCCAAGGATCCTCATGGATCATAGCTCCTCCCCCCCAGGATCCTCATAGATCATAGCTCCTCCCCCAGGATCCTCATAGATCATAGCTCCTCCTCCCCAGGATCCTCATAGATCATAGCTCCTCCTCCCCAGGATCCTCATAGATCATAGCTCCTCCCCCCCAGGATCCTCATAGATCATAGCTCCTCCCCCCCAGGATCCTCATAGATCATAGCTCCTCCCCCTCAGGATCCTCATAGATCATAGCTCCTCCTCCCCAGGATCCTCATAGATCATAGCTCCTCCTCCCCAGGATCCTCATAGATCATAGCTCCTCCTCCCCAGGATCCTCATAGATCATAGCTCCTCCTCCCCAGGATCCTCATAGATCATAGCTCCTCCTCCCCAGGATCCTCATTGATCATAGCTCCTTCCCCTCAGGATCGTCATAGATAAAAACTCCTCCTCCCCAGGATCCTCATAGATCATAGCTCCTCCCCCAGCATCCTCATAGGTAATAGCTCCTCCCCCCAGGATCCTCATAGATCATAGCTCCTCCTCCACAGGATCCTCATAGATCATAGCTCCTCCTCCCCAGGATCCTCATAGATCATAGCTCCTCCCCCAGGATCCTCATAGATCATAGCTCCTCCCCCCAGGATCCTCATAGATCATAGCTCCTCCTCCCCAGGATCCTCATAGATCATAGCTCCTCCCCCTCAGGATCATCATATATCATAGCTCCTCCTCCCCAGGATCCTCATAGATCATAGCTCCTCCCCCTCAGGATCCTCATAGATCATAGCTCCTCCTCCCCCGAATCCTCATAGATCATAACTCCTCCCCCCCCAGGATCCTCATAGATCACAGCTCCTTCTCCACAGGATCCTTATAGATAATAGCTCCTCTGCCCAGAATCCTCATAGATCATAGCTCCTCCCCCAGGAACCTCATAGATCATAGCTCTTCCCCCCCAGGATCCTCATAGATCATAGCTCCTCCTCCCCAGGATCCTCATAGATCATAGCTCCTCCTCCCCAGGATCCTCATAGATCATAGCTCCTCCTCCCCAGGATCCTCATAGATAATAGCTCCTCCCCCCAGGATCATCATAGATCATAGCTCCTCCCCCCAGGATCCTCATAGATCATAGCTCCTCCCCCCAGGATCCTCATAGATCATAGCTCCTCCTCCCCAGGATCCTCATAGATCATAGCTCCTCCTCCCCAGGATCCTCATAGATCATAGCTCCTCCTCCCCCAGGATCCTCATAGATCATAGATCCTCCCCCTCAGGATCCTCATAGATCATAGCTCCTCCCCCAGGAACCTCATAGATCATAGCTCCTCCTCCCCGGGATCCTCATAGATCATAGCTACTCCTCCCCCCAGGATCCTCATAGATCATAGCTCCTCCCCCCAGGATCCTCATAGATCATAGCTCCTCCTCCCCAGGATCCTGATAGATCACAGCTCCTCCCCAGGATCCTTATAGATAATAGTTCCTCCCCCCATGATCCTCATAGATCATAGCTCCTCACCCCCAGGATCCTCATAGATCATAGCTCGTCCCCCCAGGAACCTCATAGATCATAGCTCCTCCTCCCCGGGATCCTCATAGATCATAGCACCTCCCCCCGGGATCCTCATAGATCATAGCTCCTCCCCCCCGGGATCCTCATAGATAATAGCTCGGCCTCCCCAGGATCCTTATAAATCATAGCTCCTCCCCCCAGGATCCTCATAGATCATAGTACCTCCTCCCCAGGATCCTCATAGATCATAGCTCCTCCCCCCAGGATCATCATAGATCATAACCCCTCCCCCCAGAATCCTCATAGATCATAGCTCCTCCTCCCCAGGGTCCTCATAGATCATAGCTCCTCCTCCCCAGGATCCTCATAGATCATATCTCCTCCTCCCCAGCATCCTCATAGATCATAGCTCCTCCTCCCCCGGGATCCTCATAGATCATAGCTCCTCCCCCCAGGATCCTCATAGATCATAGCTCCTCCTCCCCCGGGATCTTCATAGATCATAGCGCCTCCTCCCCAGGATCCTCATAGATCAGAGCTCCTCCCCCCAGGATCCTCATAGATCATAGCTCCTCCCCCCAGAATCCTCATAGATCATAGCTCCTCCTCCCCAGGATCCTCTTAGATCATAGCTCCTCCTCCCCAGGATCCTCATAGATAATAGCGCCTCCCCCCAGGATCCTCATAGATCATAGCTCCTCCCCCCAGGATAATCATTGATCATAGCTCCTCCCCCCAGGATCCTCATAGATCATAGCTCCTCCCCCCAGGATCCTCATAGATCATAGCTCCACCTCCCCAGGATCCTCATAGATCATAGCTCCTCCTCCCCAGGATCCTCATAGATCATAGCTCCTCCTCCCCCAGGATCCTCATAGATCATAGATCCTCCCCCTCAGGATCCTCATAGATCATAGCTCCTCCCCCAGGAACCTCATAGATCATAGCTCCTCCTCCCCAGGATCCTCATAGATCATAGCTACTCCTCCCCCCAGGATCCTCATAGATCATAGCTCCTCCCCCCAGGATCCTCATAGATCATAGCTCCTCCTCCCCAGGATCCTGATAGATCACAGCTCCTCCCCAGGATCCTTATAGATAATAGTTCCTCCCCCCATGATCCTCATAGATCATAGCTCCTCCCCCCAGGATCCTCATAGATCATAGTACCTCCTCCCCAGGATCCTCATAGATCATAGCTCCTCCCCCCAGGATCATCATAGATCATAACCCCTCCCCCCAGGATCCTCATAGATCATAGCTCCTCCTCCCCAGGATCCTCATAGATCATATCTCCTCCTCCCCAGCATCCTCATAGATCATAGCTCCTCCTCCCCCGGGATCCTCATAGATCATAGCTCCTCCCCCCAGGATCCTCATAGATCATAGCTCCTCCTCCCCCGGGATCTTCATAGATCATAGCGCCTCCTCCCCAGGATCCTCATAGATCATAGCTCCTCCCCCCAGGATCCTCATAGATCATAGCTCCTCCCCCCAGGATCCTCATAGATCATAGCTCCTCCTCCCCAGGATCCTCATAGATCATAGCCCCTCACAACCCTTAAAAATCGCCACCTCAGGACCTATATAGATCTCAGTTTCTCTTTCACTAGATCTATAGCTCTGCTCATCCTGCGCTTCCTGGTGCACGAATAACCAGCCAGTCCTATGGTGAAGACTGAAACTTTTATAGGAGGTGGGGGACATATCTGATGAATCCTGTATATAAGGAGCGGGAGGACATATCTGATATATCCTGTATATAAGGAGCGGGAGGACATATCTGATATATCCTGTATATAAGGAGCGGGAGGACATATCTGATATATCCTGTATATAAGGAGCAGGAGGACACATCTGATATATCCTGTATATAAGGAGCGGGAGGATATATCTGATATATCCTGTATATAAGGAGCGGGAGGACATATCTGATATATCCTGTATATAAGGAGCAGGAGGACACATCCGATATATCCTGTATATAAGGAGCAGGAGGACATATCTGATATATCCTGTATATAAGGAACGGGAGGATATATCTGATGTATCCTGTATACAAGGAGCGGGAGGACACATCTGATGAATCCTGTATATAAGGAGCGGGAGGACATATCAGATATATCCTGTATATAAGGAGAGGGAGGACATATCTGATGAATCCTGTATAAGGAGCGGGAGGACACATCTGATATATCCTGTATATAAGGAGCGGGAGGATATATCTGATATATCCTGTATATAAGGAGCGGGGAGGACATATCTGATGAATCCTGTATATAAGGAGCGGGAGGACATATCAGATATATCCTGTATGTAAGGAGCAGGAGGACATATCTGATGAATCCTGTATATAAGGAGCGGGAGGACATATCTGATATATCCTGTATATAAGGAGCGGGGAGGACATATCTGATGAATCCTGTATATAAGGAGCGGGAGGACATATCTGATATATCCTGTATATAAGGAGCGGGAGGACATATCTGATGTATCCTGTATATAAGGTGCGGGAGGACATATCTGATATATCCTGTATATAAGGAGAGGGAGGATATATCTGATGAATCCTCTATATAAGGAGCGGGAGGACACATCTGATATATCCTGTATATAAGGAGCGGGAGGACATATCTGATATATCCTGTATATAAGGAGCGGGAGGACATATCAGATATATCCTGTACATAAGGAGCAGGAGGACATATCTGATGAATCCTGTATATAAGGAGCGGGAGGATATATCTGATGAATCCTATATATAAGGAGCGGGAGGACATATCTGATATATCCTGTATATAAGGAGCAGGAGGATATATCTGATATATCCTGTATATAAGGAGCAGGAGGATATATCTGATATATCCTGTATATAAGGAGCGGGGAGGACATATCTGATGAATCCTGTATATAAGGAGCGGGAGGACATATCTGATATATCCTGTATATAGGGAGCAGGAGGATATATCTGATATATCCTGTATATAAGGAGCGGGAGGACATATCTGATATATCCTGTATATAAGGAGCGGGAGGACATATCTGATGTATCCTGTATATAAGGAGCGGGATAACATATCTGATATATCCTGTATATAAGGAGCGGGAGGATATATCTGATATATCCTGTATATAAGGAGCGGGAGGACATATCTGATATATCCTGTATATAAGGAGCAGGAGGACATATCTGATATATCCTGTATATAAGAAGCAGGAGGACATATCTGATGAATCCTGTATATAAGGAGCAGGAGGACATATCTGATGAATCCTGTATATAAGGAGCGGGAGGACATATCTGATATATCCTGTATATAAGGAGCGGGGAGGACATATCTGATGAATCCTGTATATAAGGAGAGGGAGGACATATCTGATATATCCTGTATATAAGGAGAGGGAGGATATATCTGATGAATCCTCTATATAAGGAGCAGGAGGACACATCTGATATATCCTGTATATAAGGAGTGGGAGGATATATCTGATATATCCTGTATATAAGGAGCGGGAGGACATATCTGATATATCCTGTATATAAGGAGAAGGAGGACATATCTGATGAATCCTGTATATAAGGAGCGAAAGGACATATCTGATATATCCTGTATATAAGGAGCGGGAGGATATATCTGATGAATCCTGTATATAAGAAGCGGGAGGACACATCTGATATATCCTGTATATAAGGAGCGGGAGGACACATCTGATATATCCTGTATATAAGGAGCGGGAGGACACATCTGATATATCCTGTATATAAGGAGTGGGAGGACATATCTGATATATCCTGTATATAAGGAGCGGGAGGATATATCTGATATATCCTGTATAAAAGGAGCGGGAGGACATATCTGATATATCCTGTATATAAGGAGCGGGAGGACATATCTGATATATCCTGTATATAAGGAGCGGGAGGATATATCTGATATATCCTGTATATAAGGAGCGGGAGGAAATATCCGATATATCCTGTATATAAGGAGCGGGAGGACACATCTGATATATCCTGTATATAAGGAGCGGGAGGACATATCTGATATATCCTGTATATAAGGAGCGGGAGGATACATCTGATGAATCCTGTATATAAGGAGCGGGAGAACATATCTGATATATCCTGTATATAATGAGCGGGAGGACATATCTGATATATCCTGTATATAAGGAGCGGGAGGATATATCTGATGAATCCTGTATATAAGGAGCGGGAGAACATATCTGATATATCCTGTATATAATGAGCGGGAGGACATATCTGATATATCCTGTATATAAGGAGCGGGAGGATATATCTGATATATCCTGTATATAAGGAGTGGGAGGATATATCTGATATATCCTGTATATAAGAAGCGGGAGGACACATCTGATATATCCTGTATATAAGGAGCAGGAGAACATATCAGATATATCCTGTATATAAGGAGTGGGAGGATATATCTGATATATCCTGTATATAAGGAGCGGGAGGACATATCTGATATATCCTGTATATAAGGAGCAAGAGGACATATCTGATATATCCTGTATATAAGGAGCGGGAGGATATATCTGATTTATCCTGTATATAAGGAGCGGGAGGACATATCTGATATATCCTGTATATAAGGAGCGGGAGGACATATCTGATATATCCTGTATATAAGGAGCAGGATGACATATCTGATGAATCCTGTATATAAGGAGCGGGATTACATATCTGATATATCCTGTATATAAGGAGCGGGAGGACATATCTGATATATCCTGTATATAAGGAGCGGGAGGATATATCTGATGAATCCTGTATATAAGGAGCAGGATTACATATCTGATATATCCTGTATATAAGGAGTGGGAGTACATATCTGATATATCCTGTATATAAGGAGTGGGAGGAAATATCTGATATATCCTGTATATAAGGAGCAGGAGGACATATCTGATATATCCTGTATATAAGGAGCGGGAGGACATATCTGATATATGCTGTATATAAGGAGCGGGAGGACATATCTGATATATCCTGTATATAAGGAGCAGGAGGACATATCTGATATATCCTGTATATAAGGAGCGGGAGGACATATCTGATGAATCCTGTATATAAGGAGCAGGAGAACAAATCTGATATATCCTGTATATAAGGAGCGGGAGGATATATCCGATACATCCTGTATATAAGGAGCGGGAGGACATATCTGATATATCCTGTATATAAGGAGCGGGAGGACATATCTGATATATCCTGTATATAAGGAGCGGGAGGACATATCTGATATATCCTGTATATAAGGAGCGGGAGGACATATCTGATATATCCTGTATATAAGGAGCGGGAGGACATATCTGATATATCCTGTATATAAGGAGCGGGATAACATATCTGATATATCCTGTATATAAGGAGCGGGACGATATATCTGATGAATCCTGTATATAAGGAGCGGGAGGACATATCTGATATATCCTGTATATAAGGAGCAGGAGGACACATCTGATATATCCTCCCGCTCCTTATATACAGGATATATCAGATATATCCTCCCGCTCCTTATATACAGGATATATCTGATGAATCCTGTATATAAGGAGCGGGAGGACATATCTGATATATCCTGTAAATAAGGAGCAGGAGGACATATCTGATGAATCCTGTATATAAGGAGCGGTAGGACACATCTGATATATCCTGTATATAAGGAGCGGGAGGACATATCTGATAAATCCTGTATATAAGGAGCGGGAGGACATATCTGATATATCCTGTATATAAGGAGCGGGAGGACATATCTGATATATCCTGTATATAAGGAGCGGGAGGACATATCTGATGAATCCTCTATATAAGGAGCGGGAGGACACATCTGATATATCCTCTATATAAGGAGCGGGAGGAGATATCTGATATATCCTGTAAATAAGGAGCAGGAGGATATATCTGATATATCCTGTATATAAGGAGCGGGAGGACACATCTGATATATCCTGTATATAATGAGCGGGAGGACATATCTGATATATCCTGTATATAAGGAGCGGGAGGATATATCTGATATATCTTGTATATAAGGGTGGGAGGATATATCTGATATATCCTGTATATAAGAAGCGGGAGGACACATCTGATATATCCTGTATATAAGGAGCAGGAGAACATATCAGATATATCCTGTATATAAGGAGCGGGAGGATATATCTGATATATCCTGTATATAAGGAGCGGGAGGACATATCTGATGAATCCTGTATATAAGGAGCGGGAGGATATATCTGATATATCCTGTATATAAGGAGCGGGAGGATATATCTGATATATCCTGTATATAAGGAGCGGGAGGACATATCTGATGAATCCTGTATATAAGGAGCGGGAGGACACATCTGATATATCCTGTATATAAGGAGCGGGAGGACATATCTGATATATCCTGTATATAAGGAGCGGGAGGACATATCTGATGAATCCTGTATATAAGGAGCGGGATGACATATCTGATATATCCTGTATATAAGGAGCGGGAGGACATATCTGATATATCCTGTATATAAGGAGCGGGAGGATATATCCGATATATCCTGTATATAAGGAGCGGGAGGACACATCTGATATATCCTGTATATAAGGAGCGGGAGGACACATCTGATATATCCTGTATATAAGGAGCGGGAGGACATATCTGATGAATCCTGTATATAAGGAGCAGGAGGACACATCCGATATATCCTGTATATAAGGAGCGGGAGGACATATCTGATATATCCTGTATATAAGGAGCGGGAGGACATATCTGATATATCCTGTATATAAGGAGCGGGAGGACATATCTGATATATCCTGTATATAAGGAGCGGGAGGACACATCCGATATATCCTGTATATATGGAGCGGGAGGACACATCTGATATATCCTCTATATAAGGAGCGGGAGGACATATCTGATATATCCTGTATATAAGAAGCGGGAGGACATATCTGATATATCCTGTATATAAGGAGCGGGGAGGACATATCTGATGAATCCTGTATATAAGGAGCGGGAGGACATATCTGATATATCCTGTATATAAGAAGCGGGAGGACATATCTGATATATCCTGTATATAAGAAGCGGGAGGACACATCTGATGAATCCTGTATATAAGAAGCGGGAGGACACATCTGATATATCCTGTATATAAGAAGCGGGAGGACACATCTGATATATCCTGTATATAAGGAGCGGGAGGACATATCTGATATATCCTGTATATAAGGAGCGGGAGGACACATCTGATGAATCCTGTATATAAGGAGCGGGAGGACACATCTGATATATCCTGTATATAAGGAGTGGGAGGACACATCTGATGAATCCTGTATATAAGGAGCGGGAGGACACATCTGATATATCCTGTATATAAGGAGCGGGAGGACATATCTGATATATCCTGTATATAAGAAGCGGGAGGACACATCTGATGAATCCTGTATATAAGAAGCGGGAGGACACATCTGATATATCCTGTATATAAGGAGCGGGAGGACACATCTGATATATCCTGTATATAAGGAGCGGGAGGACACATCTGATATATCCTGTATATAAGGAGTGGGAGGACACATCTGATGAATCCTGTATATAAGGAGCGGGAGGACACATCTGATATATCCTGTATATAAGGAGCGGGAGGACACATCTGATGAATCCTGTATATAAGGAGCGGGAGGACACATCTGATATATCCTGTATATAAGGAGCGGGAGGACATATCAGATATATCCTGTACATAAGGAGCGGGAGGATATATCTGATATATCCTGTATATAAGGAGCGGGAGGATATATCTGATATATCCTGTATATAAGGAGCGGGAGGATACATCTGATGAATCCTGTATATAAGGAGCGGGAGGACACATCCGATATATCCTGTATATAAGGAGCGGGAGGACACATCTGATGAATCCTATATATAAGGAGCGGGAGGACATATCTGATATATCCTGTATATAAGGAGCGGGAGGATATATCTGATATATCCTGTATATAAGGAGCGGGAGGACACATCTGATGAATCCTGTATATAAGGAGCGGGAGGACACATCCGATATATCCTGTATATAAGGAGCGGGAGGACACATCTGATGAATCCTATATATAAGGAGCGGGAGGATATATCTGATATATCCTGTATATAAGGAGCGGGAGGATACATCTGATGAATCCTGTATATAAGGAGCGGGAGGACACATCCGATATATCCTGTATATAAGGAGCGGGAGGACACATCTGATGAATCCTCTATATAAGGAGCGGGAGGACATATCTGATGAATCCTGTATATAAGGAGCGGGAGGACATATCTGATGAATCCTGTATATAAGGAGCGGGAGGACACATCTGATGAATCCTGTATATAAGGAGCGGCTGACATGTTGGGATATTAGTTATTCGCCCGCAGGTTGCAGCTGATTTATCCCGCAGACGCTGTATAAGTGACCGGCGCGATGTTTATCCGGACAGCGAGATAATGGATAAACATACGACCAATAATCACTGAGCTCAGAATAAATTCTCCACCTAATAATCTTAAAAGGGTCTGAGGGTGAAGGATCCACTCCGGGCCCCCGGGGGCCGAGCACAATCTAAGGCCTTGGCTGTTATTTGTTTTCAACCAACAAATTTATATCAGGAGCCGAAACCGCCCCAAACCACCAGGAGACGTCTATCCTCGTGTGCCGGACTACTACCCCCAACCGGCAATGAGATACATGTAGACAGGAAGGGTTCACTGGACCCCACCTCATGTACAGGGGGCCACTATAAGGCAGTGAAGTAGTTAATATCAGGATTACTTGGACAGGAAAATTGTATCTTTTCACTATCCCTAGATGTATAGTACACAGAAAGGGTTAATATGGGTCATATGATCATAGAGATGAGTGCAGGGAGGGGATAGAGAGGACTGTGCAGCTGTAATGTATGACCACACAGTTCTATCTATGATCATAGAGATGAGTGCAGGGAGGGGATAGAGAGGACTGTGCAGCTGTATCTGTATGATCCCACAGTTCTGTCTATGATCATAGAGATGAGTGCAGGGAGGGGATAGAGAGGACTGTGCAGCTGTATCTGTATGATCCCACAGTTCTCTCTATGATCATAGAGATGAGTGCAGGGAGGGGATAGAGAGGACTGTGCAGCTGTAACTGTATGATCCCAGAGTTCTGTCTATGATCATAGAGATGAGTGCAGGGAGGGGATAGAGAGGACTGTGCAGCTGTAACTATATGACCACACAGTTCTCTCTATGATCATAGAGATGAGTGCAGGGAGGGGATAGAGAGGACTGTGCAGCAGTAATGTATGACCACACAGTTCTTTCTATGATCATAGAGATGAGTGCAGGGAGGGGATAGAGAGGACTGTGCAGCTGTATCTATATGACCACACAGTTCTCTCTATGATCATAGAGATGAGTGCAGGGAGGGGATAGAGAGGACTGTGCAGCTGTAATGTATGACCACACAGTTCTTTCTATGATCATAGAGATGAGTGCATGGAGGGGATAGAGAGGACTGTGCAGCTGTAACTATATGACCACACAGTTCCCCCTATGATAATACAGATGAGTGCAGGGAGGGGATAGAGAGGACTGTGCAGCTGTATCTGTATGACCACACAGTTCTCTCTATGATCATACAGATGAGTGCAGGGAGGGGATAGAGAGGACTGTGCAGCTGTATCTGTATGACCACACAGTTCTCTCTATGATCATACAGATGAGTGCAGGGAGGGGATAGAGAGGACTGTGCAGCTGTATCTGTATGACCACACAGTTCTCTCTATGATCATAGAGATGAGTGCAGGGAGGGGATAGAGAGGACTGTGCAGCTGTAATGTATGACCACACAGCTCTGTCTATGATCATAGAGATGAGTGCAGGGAGGGGATAGAGAGGACTGTGCAGCTGTATCTGTATGACCACACAGTTTTGTCTATGATCATAGAGATGAGTGCCGGGAGGGGATAGAGAGGACTGTGCAGCTGTAACTGTATGACCACACAGTTCTCTCTATGATCATAGAGATGAGTGCAGGGAGGGGATAGAGAGGACTGTGCAGCTGTACCTGTATGACCACACAGTTCTCTCTATGATCATACAGATGAGTGCAGGGAGGGGATAGAGAGGACTGTGCAGCTGTATCTGTATGACCACACAGTTCTCTCTATGATCATAGAGATGAGTGCAGGGAGGGGATAGAGAGGACTGTGCAGCTGTAACTATATGACCACACAGTTCTGTCTATGATCATAGAGATGAGTGCAGGGAGGGGATAGAGAGGACTGTGCAGTTGTAACTGTATGACCACACAGTTCTCTCTATGATCATACAGATGAGTGCAGGGAGGGGATAGAGAGGACTGTGCAGCTGTATCTGTATGACCACACAGTTCTGTCTATGACCATAGAGATGAGTGCAGGGAGGGGATAGAGAGGACTGTGCAGCTGTATCTGTATGATCCCACAGTTCTGTCTATGATCATAGAGATGAGTGCAGGGAGGGGATAGAGAGGACTGTGCAGCTGTAACTATATGACCACACAGTTCTCTATGATCATAGAGATGAGTGCAGGGAGGGGATAGAGAGGACTGTGCAGCTGTAACTATATGACCACACAGTTCTCTCTATGATCATAGAGATGAGTGCAGGGAGGGGATAGAGAGGACTGTGCAGCTGAAATGTATGACCACACAGTTCTTTCTATGATCATAGAGATGAGTGCAGGGAGGGGATAGAGAGGACTGTGCAGCTGTATCTGTATGACCACACAGTTCTCTCTATGATCATACAGATGAGTGCAGGGAGGGGATAGAGAGGACTGTGCAGCTGTAACTATATGACCACACAGTTCTCTCTATGATCATAGAGATGAGTGCAGGGAGGGGATAGAGAGGACTGTGCAGCTGTACCTGTATGACCACACAGTTCTCTCTATGATCATACAGATGAGTGCAGAGAGGGGATAGAGAGGACTGTGCAGCTGTATCTGTATAACCACACAGTTCTCTCTATGATCATAGAGATAAGTGCATGGAGGGGATAGAGAGGACTGTGCAGCTGTACCTGTATGACCACACAGTTCTCTCTATGATCATACAGATGAGTGCAGGGAGGGGATAGAGAGGACTGTGCAGCTGTATCTGTATGACCACACAGTTCTCTCTATGATCATAGAGATGAGTGCAGGGAGGGGATAGAGAGGACTGTGCAGCTGTATCTGTATGACCACACAGTTCTATCTATGACCATAGAGATGAGTGCAGGGAGGGGATAGAGAGGACTGTGCAGCTGTAACTATATGACCACACAGTTCTCTCTATGATCATAGAGATAAGTGCAGGGAGGGGATAGAGAGGACTGTGCATCTGTAACTGTATGACCACACAGTAATCTCTATGATCATAGAGATGAGTGCAGGGAGGGGATAGAGAGGACTGTGCAGCTGTAACTATATGACCACACAGTTCTGTCTATGATCATAGAGATGAGTGCAGGGAGGGGGTAGAGAGGACTGTGCAGCTGTAACTATATGACCACACAGTTCTCTCTACGATCATACAGATGAGTGCAGGGAGGGGATAGAGAGGACTGTGCAGCTGTACCTGTATGACCACACAGTTCTCTCTATGATCATAGAGATGAGTGCAGGGAGGGGGTAGAGAGGACTGTGCAGCTGTGACTGTATGACCACACAGTTCTCTCTATGATCATAGAGATGAGTGCAGGGAGGGGATAGAGAGGACTGTGCAGCTGTATCTGTATGACCACAAAGTTCTCTCTATGATCATAGAGATGAGTGCAGGGAGGGGATAGAGAGGACTGTGCAGCTGTATCTGTATGACCACACAGTTCTGTCTATGACCATAGAGATGAGTGCAGGGAGGGGATAGAGAGGACTGTGCAGCTGTATCTGTATGACCACACAGTTCTGTCTATGACCATAGAGATGAGTGCAGGGAGGGGATAGAGAGGACTGTGCAGCTGTAACTGTATGACCACACAGTTCTCTCTATGATCATAGAGATGAGTGCAGGGAGGGGATAGAGAGGACTGTGCAGCTGTACCTGTATGACCACACAGTTCTCTCTATGATCATACAGATGAGTGCAGGGAGGGGATAGAGAGGACTGTGCAGCTGTATCTGTATGACCACACAGTTCTCTCTATGATCATAGAGATGAGTGCAGGGAGGGGATAGAGAGGACTGTGCAGCTGTATCTGTATGACCACACAGTTCTCTCTATGATCATACAGATGAGTGCAGGGAGGGGGTAGAGAGGACTGTGCAGCTGTGACTGTATGACCACACAGTTCTCTCTATGATCATAGAGATGAGTGCAGGGAGGGGATAGAGAGGACTGTGCAGCTGTATCTGTATGACCACACAGTTCTATCTATGACCATAGAGATGAGTGCAGGGAGGGGATAGAGAGGACTGTGCAGCTGTAACTATATGACCACACAGTTCTGTCTATGATCATAGAGATGAGTGCAGGGAGGGGGTAGAGAGGACTGTGCAGCTGTAACTATATGACCACACAGTTCTCTCTATGATCATACAGATGAGTGCAGGGAGGGGATAGAGAGGACTGTGCAGCTGTACCTGTATGACCACACAGTTCTCTCTATGATCATAGAGATGAGTGCAGGGAGGGGGTAGAGAGGACTGTGCAGCTGTGACTGTATGACCACACAGTTCTCTCTATGATCATAGAGATGAGTGCAGGGAGGGGATAGAGAGGACTGTGCAGCTGTATCTGTATGACCACAAAGTTCTCTCTATGATCATAGAGATGAGTGCAGGGAGGGGATAGAGAGGACTGTGCAGCTGTATCTGTATGACCACACAGTTCTGTCTATGACCATAGAGATGAGTGCAGGGAGGGGATAGAGAGGACTGTGCAGCTGTATCTGTATGACCACACAGTTCTGTCTATGACCATAGAGATGAGTGCAGGGAGGGGATAAAGAGGACTGTGCAGCTGTAACTGTATGACCACACAGTTCTCTCTATGATCATAGAGATGAGTGCAGGGAGGGGATAGAGAGGACTGTGCAGCTGTACCTGTATGACCACACAGTTCTCTCTATGATCATACAGATGAGTGCAGGGAGGGGATAGAGAGGACTGTGCAGCTGTATCTGTATGACCACACAGTTCTCTCTATGATCATAGAGATAAGTGCATGGAGGGGATAGAGAGGACTGTGCAGCTGTACCTGTATGACCACACAGTTCTCTCTATGATCATACAGATGAGTGCAGGGAGGGGATAGAGAGGACTGTGCAGCTGTATCTGTATGACCACACAGTTCTCTCTATGATCATAGAGATGAGTGCAGGGAGGGGATAGAGAGGACTGTGCAGCTGTATCTGTATGACCACACAGTTCTCTCTATGATCATACAGATGAGTGCAGGGAGGGGGTAGAGAGGACTGTGCAGCTGTGACTGTATGACCACACAGTTCTCTCTATGATCATAGAGATGAGTGCAGGGAGGGGATAGAGAGGACTGTGCAGCTGTATCTGTATGACCACAAAGTTCTCTCTATGATCATAGAGATTAGTGCAGGGAGGGGATAGAGAGGACTGTGCAGCTGTACCTGTATGACCACACAGTTCTGTCTATGACCATAGAGATGAGTGCAGGGAGGGCATAGAGAGGACTGTGCAGCTGTATCTGTATGACCACACAGTTCTGTCTATGACCATAGAGATGAGTGCAGGGAGGGGATAGAGAGGACTGTGCAGCTGTATCTGTATGACCACACAGTTCTCTCTATGATCATAGAGATTAGTGCAGGGAGGGGATAGAGAGGACTGTGCAGCTGTAACTATATGACCACACAGTTCTCTCTATGATCAGACAGATGAGTGCAGGGAGGGGATAGAGAGGACTGTGCAGCTGTAACTATATGACCACACAGTTCTGTCTATGATCATAGAGATGAGTGCAGGGAGGGGATAGAGAGGACTGTGCAGCTGTATCTGTATGACCACACAGTTCTCTCTATGATCAGACTGATAGACTCCTCCAGTATCTTGTGATCTCCTCTGTCGTTCTCCCTCCTCTTCTTTCTAGGACATGGAGATAATGAGGTGACAGCCGCCATAGACGTCACATGATGTGGATATATATATATACCTTGCGCTGTATTGTGACGGCTGCAGGACGCGCGGATTGACGCCTTATTCCTCCTGACTTGTGTATTTTCCTGTGCAGACACCCGGAGATGTCAGCGGTAATAATGATGGCGGTCGTCACCCGCGCAGAACTGTCTGATCTGCCTCCCAGGCTTCCACCTCATCGCTGATGTTTCCGTATTGTGGATCCGTCTCTGAACTTCTAAGTTCACCGGAAAAAAGATGCGAAAAGAGGAATAATGCGCCATTGTTGTCCCGAACTTCCTTCATGGAGATCTCTGCAGGTCTGATACATTGTTAATGGGGGGAGAATTACTTCCTGATACATTGTAACAAACAAGGACGGGTCACTGATATGTAAAGTATTAGATCAGTGTTTCCCAACCAGTGTGCCTCCAGCTGTTTCAAAACTACAACTCCCAGCATGCCTGGACAGCCGTTGGCTTCCCTCCCCTCCGCGTCTCCTCTCTCCCCTTCGTGTTTCCCCCTTCCTATCAATGTGCCCCCCCACCCCTCCGTGTCCCCCCTCCCCTCTGCGAGTCCCCCCTCCACGTGTCCCTCCCCTCCACAGGTTCCGCCCTCCCCTCTGCATGTCCCCCTCCTCTCAGCGTGTCCCCCCTCCCCTCTCAGCGTGTCCCCCCTCCCCTCTCAGCGTGTCCCCCCTCCCCTCTCAGCGTGTCCCCCTCCCCTCTCAGCGTGTGCCTCCCTCCCCTCTTAGGGTGCCCCTCCCTCCCCTCTCAGCGTGCCCCTCCCTCCCCTCTCAGCGTGTGTCCCCCTCTTAGCGTGTCCTCCTCCCAATCAGCGTGTCCCCCCTCCCCTCTCAGCGTGCCCCTCCCTCCCCTCTCAGCCCCCCTCCTCTCAGCGTGTCCCCCCTCCCCTTTGCGTGTCCCCCTCTTCTCTCAGCGTGTCCCCCCTCCTCTCAGCGTGTCCCCCCTTCTCTCAGCGTGTCCCCCCTCCCCTTTGCATGTCCCCCCTTCTCTCAGCGTGTCCCACCTCCTCTCAGCGTGTCCCCTCTTCTCTCAGCGTATCCCCCCTCCCCTTTGCGTGTCCCCCCCTCTCAGCGTGTCCCCCCTCTCAGCGTGTCCCCCCTCCTCTCAGTGTGTCCCCCCTCCCCTCTCAGCGTGTCCCCCCTCCCCTCTCAGCGTGCCCCTCCCTCCCCTCTCAAGGTGCCCCTCCCTCCCCTCTCAGCGTTTCCCTCCCTCCCCTCTCAACGTGTCCCCCCCTCTCAGCGTGTCCCCCCCTCTCAGCGTGTCCTCCCCCCTCTCAGCGTGTCCTCCCCCCTCTCAGTGTGCCCCCCCTCTCAGCGTGTCTCCCCTCCCCTCTCAGCGTGTCCCCCCTCCCCTCTCAGTGTGCCCCTCCCTCCCCTCTCAGCGTGCCCCTGCCTCCCCTCTCAGCGTGTCCCCCCTCTCAGCGTGTCCATCCCTCCTCTCAGCGATTCCCCCTCCCCTTTGTGTGTCCCCCCTTCTCTCAGCGTGTCCCCCCTCCTCTCAGCGTGCTCCCCCTCCCCTTTGCGTGTCCCCCCTTCTCTCAGCGTGTCCCCCCTCCTCTCAGCGTGTCCCTCCTCCCCTTTGCGTGTCCCCCCTTCTCTCAGCGTGTCCCCCCTTCTCTCAGCGTGTCCCCCCTCCCCTTTGTGTGTCCCCCCCTTCTCTCAGCGTGTCCCACCTCCTCTCAGCATGTCCCCCCCTTCTCTCAGCGTGTCCCCCCTTCTCTCAGCGTGTCCCCCCCTCCTCTCAGCGTGTCCCACCTCCTCTCAGCTTGTCCCCCCTCCTCTCAGCTTGCCCCCCCTTCTCTCAGCGTGTGCCTCCTCTCAGCGTGTCCTCCCCCCAATCAGCATGTCCCCCCTCTCAGCGTGCCCCTCCCTCCCCTCTCAGCCCCCCTCCTCTCAGCGTGTCCCCCCTCCCCTTTGCGTGTCCCCCTCTTCTCTCAGCGTGTCCCCCCTCCTCTCAGCGTGTCCCCCCTTCTCTCAGCGTGTCCCCCCTCCCCTTTGCATGTCCCACCTCCTCTCAGCGTGTCCCCTCTTCTCTCAGCGTGTCCCCCCTCCCCTTTGCGTGTCCCCCCTCTCAGCGTGTCCCCCCTCTCAGCGTGTCCCCCTCCCCTCTCAGCGTGTCCCCCCTCCCCTCTCAGTGTGTCCCCCCTCCCCTCTCAGCGTGTCCCCCCTCCCCTCTCAGCGTGCCCCTCCCTCCCCTCTCAGAGTTCCCCTCCCTCCCCTCTCAGCATGCCCCTCCCTCCCTTCTCAGCGTGTCCCCCCCTCTCAGCGTGTCCCCCCTCTCAGCGTGTCCTCCCCCCTCTCAGCGTGTCCTCCCCCTCTCAGCGTGCCACCCCTCTCAGCGTGTCTCCCCTCCCCTCTCAGCGTGTCCCCCCTCCCCTCTCAGTGTGCCCCTCCCTCCCCTCTCAGCGTGCCCCTGCCTCCCCTCTCAGCGTGTCCCCCCCTCTCAGCGTGTCCTCCCCTCTCAGCGTGTCCATCCCTCCTCTCAGCGTGCCCCCCCTCCCCTTTGCGTGTCCCCCCTTCTCTCAGCGTGTCCCCCCTTCTCTCAGCGTGTCCCCCCTCCCCTTTGTGTGTCCCCCCTTCTCTCAGCGTGTCCCCCCTCCTCTCAGCGTGCCCCCCCTCCCCTTTGCGTGTCCCCCCTTCTCTCAGCGTGTCCCCCCTTCTCTCAGCGTGTCCCCCCTCCCCTTTGTGTGTCCCTTCTTCTCTCAGCGTGTCCCCCCTCCTCTCAGCGTGTCCCTCCTCCCCTTTGCGTGTCCCCCCCTTCTCTCAGCGTGTCCCCCCTCCCCTTTGTGTGTCCCACCTCCTCTCAGCATGTCCCCCCCTTCTCTCAGCGTGTCCCCCCCTTCTCTTAGCGTGTCCCCACCTCCTCTCAGCTTGTCCCCCCTCCTCTCAGCTTGCCCCCCCTTCTCTCAGCGTGTCCCCCCTCCCCTTTGCGTGTCCCCCCTCCCCTTTGCGTGTCCCCCCCCTCTCAGCGTGTTCCCCCCTCTCAGCGTGTCCCCCCCTCCTCTCAGCGTGTCCCCCCTCCCCTTTGCGTGTCCCCCCTTCTCTCAGCATGTCCCCCCCTTCACTCAGCATGTCCCCCCCTCTTAGCGTGCCCCCCTCTCAGCGTGTCCCCCCTCCCCTTTGCGTGTCCCCCCCCTTCTCTCAGCGTGTCACCCCCCTCTCCTTTGCGTGTCCCCCCTTCTCTCAGCATGTCCCCCCTCCCCTTTGCGTGTCCCCCCCTTCTCTCAGCGTGTCCCCCCTCCCCTTTGCGTGTCCGCCCCTTCTCTCAGCGTGTCCCCCCCCTCTCAGTGTGTCTCCCTCCCCTCTCAGCGTGTCCCCCCTCCTCTTTGCGTGTCCCCCCTCTCAGCGTGTCCCCCCCTCCTCTCAGCGTGTCCCCCCCCCCTCTGAGCGTGTCCCCCCTCCTCTTTGCGTGTCCCCCCTCCTCTTTGCGTGCCCCCCCTCCTCTTTGCGTGCCCCCCCTCTCAGCGTGTCCCCCCTCCTCTTTGCGTGTCCCCCCTCCTCTCAGCGTGTCCCCCCTCGTTCCGTACAGGAATACGTGAGACATTTATCTGCTGAGTCATCACGTTCCTCGGTGGAGATCAGAAGCCAATATGGATCAGCGCCATCGGCCGGAGCTTTTCTGCTGCATGATGTCATGGACGGCGATGTATCTGGCCGCGCGCCCACTGCGTCGTTCTGAGCGCTGAGGTTTTGGCTCAGTGTGGGAGATATTGTGACGGTTTCGGCTCCGCTATGATGAGACGCTCTGCGCGGCCGCTCACGTATAGGGATATAGCGCAGAAGGTCTCATGTCATCACAGGAATGTATCAGGATCTGCTGGTAACAGCTGGAGGCACACTGGTTGGGGAACACTGCTCCAGCCACCTGACAACTCAGGCCGCATAAAAGGGAGCTGATCATTGGCCGTTATACTGCGCTGATTATCAGGATCGGACGTTTTTACGAATGCTGATCCGCCTGATGACAGTGATTCCGTATTTATATAACGACAACATATGTGAGCACAGGGAGAACATACAAACTCCTCCACACAAACACTGGGAGAACATACAAACTCCTCCACACAAACACAGGGAGAACAAACAAACTCCTACACACAAACACTGGGAGAACATACAAACTCCTCCACACAAACACTGGGAGAACATACAAACTCATCCACACAAACACAGGGAGAACATACAAACTCCTCCACACAAACACTGGGAGAACATACAAACTCCTCCACACAAACACTGGGAGAACAGACAAACTCCTCCACAAAAACACAGGGAGAACATACAAACTCCTCCACACAAACACAGGGAGAACATACAAACTCCTACACACACACACACAGGGAGAACATACAAACTCCTACACACACACACACACACACACACTGGGAGAACATACAAACTCTTCCGCACAAATGCAGGGAGAACATACAAACTCCTACACACAAACACAGCGAGAACATACAAACTTCCACACAAACACAGGGAGAACATACAAACTCTTCCACACAAAAACACAGGGAGAACATACAAACTCTTCCACACAAACACAGGGAGAACATACAAACTCTTCCACACAAACACAGGGAGAACATACAAACTCTCCCACACAAACACAGGGAGAACATACAAACTCTTCCACACAAACACAGGGAGAACATACAAACTCTTCCACACAAACACGGGGAGAACATACAAACTCCTCCACACAAACACAGGGAGAACATACAAACTCATCCGCACAAACACAGGGAGAACATACAAACTCCTCCACACAAATACTGGGAGAACATACAAACTCCTCCACACAAACACTGGGAGAACATACAAACTCCTCCACACAAACACAGGGAGAACATACAAACTCCTCCACACAAACACAGGGAGAACATACAAACTCCTACACACACACACAGGGAGAACATACAAACTCCTACACACACACACACACACACACACACACACTGGGAGAACATACAAACTCTTCCACACAAATGCAGGGAGAACATACAAACTCCTACACACAAACACAGCGAGAACATACAAACTTCCACACAAACACAGGGAGAACATACAAACTCTTCCACACAAAAACACAGGGAGAACATACAAACTCTTCCACACAAACACAGGGAGAACATACAAACTCTTCCACACAAACACAGGGAGAACATACAAACTCTCCCACACAAACACAGGGAGAACATACAAACTCTTCCACACAAACACAGGGAGAACATACAAACTCTTACACACAAACACGGGGAGAACATACAAACTCTTCCACACAAACACGGGGAGAACATACAAATTCCTCCACACAAACACGGGGAGAACATACAAACTCATCCACGCAAACACAGGGAGAACATACAAACTCTACCACACAAACACAGGGAGAACATACAAACTCTACCACACAAACACAGGGAGAACATACAAACTCCTCCACACAAACACAGGGAGAACATACAAACTCTACCACACAAACACAGGGAGAACATACAAACTCATACACACAAACACAGGGAGAACATACAAACTCCTCCACGCAAAGGAAGAACATACAAATTCCTCCACACAAACACAGGGAGAACATACAAACTTCTCCACACAAACACAGCGAGAACATACAAACTCATCCACACAAACATGGGGAGAACATACAAACTCATCCACACAAACACGGGGAGAACATACAAACTCCTCCACACAAACATGGGGAGAACATACAAACTCATCCACACAAACACGGGGAGAACATACAAACTCCTCCACACAAACATGGAGAGAACATACAAACTCATCCACACAAACACAGGGAGAACATACAAACTCATCCACACAAACACGGGGAGAACATACAAACTCACATAGAGATCTATCAAGTAGAATAGATTTGTAAATACTTGAATCTATTTACAAATAAATCAGTTCAAAATTTGCAACATTGTATCAAGTGGAGAGAAGATGTATCTGCTCCGGGGGAGTCGACTACATCCAGGACGGACAAAACTAAACTAGTGCCTCCAGCTGCTGCAAAACTACAACTCCCAGCATGCCCGGACAGCCAAAGGCTTTGTACATAAACCCCAGAGCTTCATTCCAGGACCTTTTTGGGCTTCCGTCCAGGCCTAGGACAAAGTCAAACTGCAGAATCAAAAATTGTCTTTCCCAACCAGGGTGCCTGCAGCTGTTTCAAAACTACAACGCCCAGACAGCCAAAGGCTACAGCTGGAGATGCCCTGATTGGGAAACACGGCACTAAGGCACGTTCTTCCCAATGTATCCCCTCCCCCGTCCCTCTCCCGCTCCTTATTATAGGAATATTTCCGCTGTCACATGTTCCCAGTAATATCTGCAGGTTTTAGATGAGAACGTTCCGTCACGCGATGAGATATTGAGGCCCCCGGATTAGATTGCCGGATCGGCTCTATATTAAAGCGTCTCGGTTCTTATTTCCCGCACAGCCCGGAATGGCGCAGACCGAGGCTTCCTCTAATCCTATTAGCTTTTCCCGTGTTATGAAGACGACAATGTTATTATCCAAACGTCCTGTCTAACAAAACAAAGTGAGATGTGCGCGGCTGTCATCACCGCCCGCCAATCAGCGGAGGATGCCATGGCGCTTATCAGAATGAGAGGGGAAGGGTGGGGGTCATGGTTGTGGGGCGCCCCCTATTGGGCCATTACACAAATCCTGCCGGACATTCCCATTTGACATTCTCCTTATTTGGCGGGGACAGTCTTTGGCTGGGAGCTGTAGTTTTGGAACAGCTGGAGGCGCATTGGTCCGGAAACACTGATCTATATATATATGATGGCCTCTCGACTCTCTGTAGACTCTGGGTGTCAGAGGAGAGAAGAGTTGGGCAAGTGTCCCCCTGCAGGATACATTCCTCTCGACTCTCTGTACACTCTGGGTGTCAGAGGAGAGAAGAGTTGGGCAAGTGTCCCCCTGCAGGATACATTCCTCTCGACTCTCTGTAGACTCTGGGTGTCAGAGGAGAGAAGAGTTGGACAAGTGTCCCCCTGCAGGATACAGTCCTCTCGACTCTCTGTAGACTCTGGGTGTCAGAGGAGAGAAGAGTTGGGCAAGTGTCCCCCTGCAGGATACAGTCCTCTCGACTCTCTGTAGACTCTGGGTGTCAGAGGAGAGAAGAGTTGGGCAAGTGTCCCCCTGCAGGATACATTCCTCTCGACTCTCTGTAGACTCTGGGTGTCAGAGGAGAGAAGAGTTGGGCAAGTGTCCCCCTGCAGGATACATTTCTCTTGACTCTCTGTAGACTCTGGGTGTCAGAGGAGAGAAGAGTTGGGCAAGTGTCCCCCTGCAGGATACATTTCTCTTGACTCTCTGTAGACTCTGGGTGTCAGAGGAGAGAAGAGTTGGGCAAGTGTCCCCCTGCAGGATACAGTCCTCTTGACTCTCTGTAGACTCTGGGTGTCAGAGGAGAGAAGAGTTGGGCAAGTGTCCCCCTGCAGGATACAGTCCTCTCGACTCTCTGTAGACTCTGGGTGTCAGAGGAGAGAAGAGTTGGGCAAGTGTCCCCCTGCAGGATACATTTCTCTTGACTCTCTGTAGACTCTGGGTGTCAGAGGAGAGAAGAGTTGGGCAAGTGTCCCCCTGCAGGATACAGTCCTCTCGGCTCTCTGTAGACTCTGGGTGTCAGAGGAGAGAAGAGTTGGGCAAGTGTCCCCCTGCAGGATACATTTCTCTTGACTCTCTGTAGACTCTGGGTGTCAGAGGAGAGAAGAGTTGGGCAAGTGTCCCCCTGCAGGATACAGTCCTCTTGACTCTCTGTAGACTCTCGGTGTAAGAGGAGAGAAGAGTTGGGCAAGTGTCCCCCTGCAGGATACAGTCCTCTCGACTCTCTGTAGACTCTGGGTGTCAGAGGAGAGAAGAGTTGGGCAAGTGTCCCCCTGCAGGATACAGTCCTCTCGACTCTCTGTAGACTCTGGGTGTCAGAGGAGAGAAGAGTTGGGCAAGTGTCCCCCTGCAGGATACAGTCCTCTCGGCTCTCTGTAGACTCTGGGTGTCAGAGGAGAGAAGAGTTGGGCAAGTGTCCCCCTGCAGGATACATTTCTCTTGACTCTCTGTAGACTCTGGGTGTCAGAGGAGAGAAGAGTTGGGCAAGTGTCCCCCTGCAGGATACATTTCTCTTGACTCTCTGTAGACTCTGGGTGTCAGAGGAGAGAAGAGTTGGGCAAGTGTCCCCCTGCAGGATACATGTACAAGCAGAAAGCAGAATCTGGTCACAGCTAAACTCCTAGCCATTAGGTGTAACAGTTGCTTCCATTTCCTCCTCCGTAGCCTGGGAATGGAGGTGGATCTTTTTTTTTTTACACTCTAGCTAAGTCAGTCTAGTACTGTCCCCGGTTAGGAGCAGCTCCCCAGACATCTGATGCCGTCTATGTGCGGAGGCTTGTGACATCATGACCATGCCCCCTCTATGCAAGTCTATGTGAGGGGGCGTGGCTGTGACGTCACGAGCCTCCAGCGCTGCACCCGACGCTCTAAACGAATGCCGGTTGAAGCAGGGAGATCGCAATCAGACATCTTATCCCCTATCCTTTGGATATGGGATAGGATGTCTAGGGATGGAGTACCCCTTTAAGCAAATTCAAGCCGATGCCTAGTCCAGCTGCAAGGATTAATCAGCTTTTCAGTATAATCTTTAAGGGGATTAGCTAATTAAAGGGTATTCCGGCAGAAAAATGTTTTTCATATCAACTGGCTCCAAAAAAGTTAAACAGATTTGTAAATTACTTCTATTAGAAAATCTCAATCCTTCCAGTACTTATCAGCTGCTGTATGCTACAGAGGAAGTTGTGTAGTTCTTTTCTGTCTGTCCACATTGCTCTCTGCTGCCACCTCTGTCCATGTCAGGAACTGTCAGAGTAGAAGCAAATCCCCATAGCAAACCTCTCCTGCTCTGGACAGTTCCTGACACGGACAGAGGTGGCAGCAGAGAGCACTATGGTCAGACTCAAAAGTACAACTCAACTTCCTCTGTAGTATACAGCAGCTGATAAGTGCTGGAAGGATTATGATTTTTTTTTAATAGAAGTAATTTACAAATCTGTTTAACTTTCTGACACCAGTTGATTTGAATAAAAAAAACTAAAAATGCTTTCCACCGGAGGACCCCCTTAAGTTCCACAAGGACTCTGTTGAAGACACTTGATCTAGTTTTAGGTCTAGTTGGACCAGCGCCCCCCCCTGTTAGATTGAGGGAAATTCACCTGGATGCACTTGGTTCGCCATGGAAGTAAGTGGAGGGGGGTTCTACAGTCTTTTTGTGTAATGGAAACAGCTTCGTATAAAAAAGGAGTGTGAGACCAGAGGTTTGGGGGTTAATTCCATTTACCTATTTCACATCTGCTCCAGGGACTACTACTCTCATCGTGACTCCCAGCATATCACCCTCTGTACTCAGGGCCGGCTCTGCCTTTAGGCAAAATAGGCAGCTGCCTACAGTGCCCTCTTGATGGGAAGGGGGGCGCTCTGCCTGCTGCAAGAAAGGATCCGAAGCACTCGCTCAGCCAGCATGGGGCGCGTCAATTTTGGCAAATGGGCGGAGTTAAGAGGGCGTCAAAATGACCTTTGCCTAGGCAGCAAAAATCCTTGCGCCAGCCTTGTCTGTACTCCACAACTACAGCAGCCAAGCAAATAAACAGCAGGCGGCAGCCCCCCCCCTCGATGCCCCCCACTACCCAACGTGATGGCAGCATGCCGAGTGGTTCAGATGGCACCTAGACCCGCCATCGAGCCCTCACTCTGTCTCAGGAGGCGGAACCCCCGTCCAAAAAAACAAAACACAGTTGCCAAAGATAACTGCGTTAGGAAGAGGTTAATATTGAAAGTCCAGATCTCGTTTAACCCTTTAGAAGACTGGGTGGGTGCTGGTGCCGTGTCTGGGATCAGGGGGTCGGTTACGTGTCTCATCCGTGGCTGATTCTCCCGCAAAACAAGTGACTTTTTGTCAAACTCAATCAGACCGCGGGGAATGTGATTACACCGAATCCAGACGCAGTCGCTGCGACCCCGGAACGTTCCAGACTGAATAGTAACGTAGTTACACAAAGTAACAGATAGTAACCTGCTTCTGTTTATATCCACCAAAACTACCGGTGCCCCGGCCACATAAACTAATATAGAGCGACTGGCGGTCATGTGACTAATAGGCCCCCGGCACGTATGGATCCAGGGATGCACATAATATGGAGTCGATGAGCAGCTGGACGGACCATGTGGAATATCTGGATGTCACCCAGACCCGGCCATTATAGTGATAGATTATACGGGGGCCGATGGGAACAGTCCACTATGTATCCGGGGGGTCCGGAGGAGGAGAATTGCGGCAGTAATAGGAATAAAGAGGAACGACTCTCCGCAGGGTGTGTGGTTGGGTGGTGCACAGTTTGTAATATTTATACTGTTTTATAAGGGTTTTCTATATTTTATACTGTGAGCAAAAATGGTTAACCCACTGGGAGGAGCTTACTCAGATCAATACTCTTTACTGAATGAAAAAGTTAGTTCAGTCAGTTCTAAGCAGCCTCTCAGAGGAGAAGGAGTCTAGTGCAACCTCTCTACTGAGAGGAACTATTCGTTTAGTCAGATCAGAGTAGCCTCTATGAATAGGAGTGTAGTGCAGCCTCTTTACTGAGAGGAACTATTAGTTTAGTCAGATCAGAGTAGCCTCTATGAATAGGAGTGTAGTGCAGCCTCTTTACTGAGAGGAACTATTAGTTTAGTCAGATCAGAGTAGCCTCTATGAATAGGAGTGTAGTGCAGCCTCTTTACTGAGAGGAACTATTAGTTAAGTCAGTTCAGAGTATCCTCTATGAATAGGAGTGCAGTGCAGCCTCTCTACTGAGAGGAACTATTAGTTTAGTCAGATCAGAGTAGCCTCTATGAATAGGAGTGCAGTGCAGTCTCTTTACTGAGAGGAACTATTAGTTTAGTCAATTCAGAGTATCCTCTATGAATAGAAGGAGTGTAGTGCAGCTTTGCTACTGACAAGAACAGTCATTTCTTTCCATTCAGAGATTTTTGAGGAGCAGGAATATAATGCAGCTTGTCTACTGAGAGGGACAGGAAGTTTCTTAATTTATGAGCTGCTTCTCTGAGGAGTGTTGTGCAACCTCGCTACTGAGCAGAAAAGGAAGTTTGGTCAGTTTAGAGAGGTCTATCTGGGGAATTTAGTGCAGACTCTCTACTGAGAGGAACAAAAAGTTTGGTCAGTTTAGTATAGTCTCTCTGGGGAGTCTAGTACAGCCTCTCTACTGAGAGAAACAGGAAGTTTAATCAGTTTTGAGCAGCCTCTCTGAGGAATCTAGTTCAACATTGCAACTGAGAGGAACATGAAGTTCCGTCAGTTCAGGAATCTAGTGCAGCTTCTTTACTGAGAGGAACATAAAGTTCGGTCAGTACTAAGCAGCCTCTCTGAGGATAGGGAGTCCAGTGCAGCCTCTCTGCTGAGATTTGTGCAGGTTAGCCTCTCTGAGGGAAGAGGAGGGGCGTGTGTCCGAAGAGAATAGCTGAGGGCAGCCTGGAATACCTACAGCTCTTTCTTAGAACCCTGGGCCAGCTTGAGGTTGAAGTGCAAGTCCTCTCTGACCAGGGGGTGGAGAGTAGAGAGAGTCACAGACTGCTCGCCATCACCTGTTATCAGGGGCACAATGGATATGCTGAGATACCCCAGGATTCAGTTATCGGCTGCTCCTTGAGAAAGACAAGACACTAATGCCATCACAGACTGAAGAGGACCAACCCCAGGGACCCTAAAGACAACATCAACACGGGCCCCTGCCTCAAGCTTCACCGACAACACCCGAGTGTCCGGTACAGAGGAGTCGGGGGCTATAAGGTCATCTTTACAAAAGGGCATCAAGGCCCCCAGCACCCCAACCTAGAAACCTCACAGGAGGTGCCCCAGAGGAGGAGTCTGACTGGACAGTGGCGTTGCTAGGGTTGGTGTCACCCGTTGCGGTAGAAAATGGTGTCACCCCCATACCTCCACCCCCCCCTCAGTAAGTTTTTAGCCTGTTGTGACAGACACCACTGTTGTAGCGCATTGTGAGAAATTCCACTATAATAATCAGATATACCTGCTGCCACAGAATAGGAAAGTGTTAAAGAAGTTTTCACCATTTAAATATACAGCTCCCAGAATTACTTAAAGGGGTACTCCACTGGAAAACATTTACTTTTATATCAAATGGTGCCAGAAAGTTAAACAGATTTTTAAATTACTTCTATTTAAAATCTTAATCCTTACAGTACTTATCAGCTGCTGTATGCTCCACAGGAAGTTGTGTAGTTCTTTCCAGTCTGACCACAGTGCTATTTGCTGACAGGAACTGTCCAGAGCAGGATAGGTTTGCTATGGGGATTTGCTCCTACTATGGACAGTTCTTGACATGGACAGAGGTGTCAGCACAGAGCACTGTGGTCAGACAGAAAAGAAATTAAAAAAGAAAAGAACTTCCTGTGAATCACTTATACAGCAGCAAATAAGTACTTGAAGGATTAAGATTTTTAAATAGAAGTAATTTACAAATCTGTTTAACTTTGTAGCACCAATTGATAAAAAATGTTTTCCAGTAGAGTACCCCTTTGAGCAGTGGTGAGGTTATGCTGGGAGTTGTAGTTTCACTCACCATAACTGTAGAACTGACAAGTGACTACAGCTCTGATAGGACATAGAGAGGAGAATGTACAATGATATCAGTGATTACAGGTGACGTCTTCTCTATAGTGAGGAGAATACACAATGATATCAGTGACTACAGGTGACGTCTTCTCTATAGTGAGGAGAATACACAATGATATCAGTGATTACAGGTGACGTCTTCTCTATAGTGAGGAGAATACACAATGATATCAGTGACTACAGGTGACATCTTCTCTATAGTGAGGAGAATACACAATGATATCAGTGACTACAGGTGACGTCTTCTCTATAGTGAGGAGAATACACAATGATATCAGTGATTACAGGTGACGTCTTCTCTATAGTGAGGAGAATACACAATGATATCAGTGACTACAGGTGACGTCTTCTCTATAGTGAGGAGAATACACAATGATATCAGTGATTACAGGTGACGTCTTCTCTATAGTGAGGAGAATACACAATGATATCAGTGACTACAGGTGACGTCTTCTCTATAGTGAGGAGAATACACAATGATATCAGTGATTACAGGACACGTCTTCTCTATAGTGAGGAGGATACAGAATGATATCAGTGATTACAGGTGACATCTTCTCTATAGTGAGGAGAATACACAATGATATCAGTGATTACAGGTGACATCTTCTCTATAGTGAGAAGAATACACAATGATATCAGTGACTACAGGTGACGTCTTCTCTATAGTGAGGAGAATACACAATGATATCAGTGATTACAGGTGACGTCTTCTCTATAGTGAGGAGAATACACAATGATATCAGTGATTACAGGTGACGTCTTCTCTATAGTGAGGAGAATACACAATGATATCGGTGACTACAGGTGACGTCTTCTCTATAGTGAGGAGAATACACAATGATATCAGTGATTACAGGTGATGTCTTCTCTATAGTGAGGAGAATACACAATGATATCAGTGATTACAGGTGACGTCTTCTCTATAGTGAGGAGAATACACAATGATATCAGTGATTACAGGTGACGTCTTCTCTATAGTGAGGAGAATACACAATGATATCAGTGATTACAGGTGACGTCTTCTCTATAGTGAGGAGAATACACAATGATATCGGTGATTACAGGTGATGTCTTCTCTATAGTCTTCCCTTATCTAATTCAGATGGTACATACCGCCTGGTCCAGCTAAAACTTCTCTCTGTAGAATGTGACGCCCAGACGTCTCCTCACTATGTCAGCGCATTCTCATCCTCTATATGAAAACAAGTATTATTATAAACCTGCCAGACACTGTATCCTCTAAATATAATACTGCTATACACTACACTCTTTGATTATAAACCTTCCATACACCATACCACTGAATATAATACTATCACACACTGTACATTCTGAATATACTACCAACACATACTGTACCCACTGAATATAATACTACCACACACTGTACATTCTGAATATAATACCAACACATACTGTACCCACTGAATATAA
>NW_026607670.1:0-58480 GCF_029499605.1 Hyla sarda
CATAGATCAGTGTGTGGTCCTGATAATATCTGTATAGTCCTCTTACTAGTCATAGATCAGGTGTAGAGGTCCTGATAATATCTGTATAGTCCTCTTACTAGTCATAGATCAGTGTGTTGGTCCTGATAATATCTGTACAGTCCTCTTACTAGTCATAGATCAGTGTGAGGTCCTGATAATATCTGTACAGGTCCTCTTACTAGTCATAGATCAGTGTGAGGTCCTGATAATATCTGTATAGTCCTCTTACTAGTCATAGATCAGGTGTGTGGTCCTGATAATATCTGTAGAGTCCTCTTACTAGTCATGAGATCAGTGTGAGGTCCTGATAATATCTGTACAGTCCTCTTACTAGTCATAGATCAGTGTGAGGTCCTGATAATATCTGTACAGTCCTCTTACTAGTCATAGATCAGTGTGAGGTCCTGATAATATCTGTATAGTCCTCTTACTAGTCATAGATCAGTGTGAGGTCCTGATAATATCTGTATAGTCCTCTTACTAGTCATAGATCAGTGTGTGGTCCTGATAATATCTGTACAGTCCCTCTTACTAGTCATAGATCAGTGTGAGGTCCTGATAATATCTGTATAGTCCTCTTACTAGTCATAGATCAGTGTGAGGTCCTGATAATATCTGTACAGTCCTCTTACTAGTCATAGATCAGTGTGTGGTCCTGATAATATCTGTATAGTCCTCTTACTAGTCATAGATCAGTGTGTGGTCCTGATAATATCTGTACAGTCCTCTTACTAGTCATAGATCAGTGTGAGGTCCTGATAATATCTGTATAGTCCTCTTACTAGTCATAGATCAGTGTGAGGTCCTGATAATATCTGTATAGTCCTCTTACTAGTCATAGATCAGTGTGAGGTCCTGATAATATCTGTATAGTCCTCTTACTAGTCATAGATCAGTGTGTGGTCCTGATAATATCTGTATAGTCCTCTTACTAGTCATAGATCAGTGTGAGGTCCTGATAATATCTGTACAGTCCTCTTACTAGTCATAGATCAGTGTGTGGTCCTGATAATATCTGTATAGTCCTCTTACTAGTCATAGATCAGTGTGAGGTCCTGATAATATCTGTACAGTCCTCTTACTAGTCATAGATCAGTGTGTGGTCCTGATAATATCTGTATAGTCCTCTTACTAGTCATAGATCAGTGTGAGGTCCTGATAATATCTGTATAGTCCTCTTACTAGTCATAGATCAGTGTGTGGTCCTGATAATATCTGTATAGTCCTCTTACTAGTCATAGATCAGTGTGAGGTCCTGATAATATCTGTATAGTCCTCTTACTAGTCATAGATCAGTGTGTGGTCCTGATAATATCTGTATAGTCCTCTTACTAGTCATAGATCAGTGTGAGGTCCTGATAATATCTGTATAGTCCTCTTACTAGTCATAGATCAGTGTGTGGTCCTGATAATATCTGTACAGTCCTCTTACTAGTCATAGATCAGTGTGAGGTCCTGATAATATCTGTACAGTCCTCTTACTAGTCATAGATCAGTGTGAGGTCCTGATAATATCTGTATAGTCCTCTTACTAGTCATAGATCAGTGTGAGGTCCTGATAATATCTGTATAGTCCTCTTACTAGTCATAGATCAGTGTGAGGTCCTGATAATATCTGTACAGTCCTCTTACTAGTCATAGATCAGTGTGAGGTCCTGATAATATCTGTATCAGTCCTCTTACTAGTCATAGATCAGTGTGAGGTCCTGATAATATCTGTACAGTCCTCTTACTAGTCATAGATCAGTGTGTGGTCCTGATAATATCTGTATAGTCCTCTTACTAGTCATAGATCAGTGTGAGGTCCTGATAATATCTGTACAGTCCTCTTACTAGTCATAGATCAGTGTGAGGTCCTGATAATATCTGTATAGTCCTCTTACTAGTCATAGATCAGTGTGTGGTCCTGATAATATCTGTACAGTCCTCTTACTAGTCATAGATCAGTGTGAGGTCCTGATAATATCTGTACAGTCCTCTTACTAGTCATAGATCAGTGTGAGGTCCTGATAATATCTGTATAGTCCTCTTACTAGTCATAGATCAGTGTGAGGTCCTGATAATATCTGTACAGTCCTCTTACTAGTCATAGATCAGTGTGTGGTCCTGATAATATCTGTATAGTCCTCTTACTAGTCATAGATCAGTGTGTGGTCCTGATAATATCTGTATAGTCCTCTTACTAGTCATAGATCAGTGTGAGGTCCTGATAATATCTGTATAGTCCTCTTACTAGTCATAGATCAGTGTGTGGTCCTGATAATATCTGTATAGTCCTCTTACTAGTCATAGATCAGTGTGAGGTCCTGATAATATCTGTATAGTCCTCTTACTAGTCATAGATCAGTGTGAGGTCCTGATAATATCTGTACAGTCCTCTTACTAGTCATAGATCAGTGTGAGGTCCTGATAATATCTGTATAGTCCTCTTACTAGTCATAGATCAGTGTGAGGTCCTGATAATATCTGTATAGTCCTCTTACTAGTCATAGATCAGTGTGAGGTCCTGATAATATCTGTATAGTCCTCTTACTAGTCATAGATCAGTGTGAGGTCCTGATAATATCTGTATAGTCCTCTTACTAGTCATAGATCAGTGTGAGGTCCTGATAATATCTGTACAGTCCTCTTACTAGTCATAGATCAGTGTGAGGTCCTGATAATATCTGTATAGTCCTCTTACTAGTCATAGATCAGTGTGAGGTCCTGATAATATCTGTACAGTCCTCTTACTAGTCATAGATCAGTGTGAGGTCCTGATAATATCTGTATAGTCCTCTTACTAGTCATAGATCAGTGTGAGGTCCTGATAATATCTGTATAGTCCTCTTACTAGTCATAGATCAGTGTGTGGTCCTGATAATATCTGTAGTCCTCTTACTAGTCATAGATCAGTGTGAGGTCCTGATAATATCTGTATAGTCCTCTTACTAGTCATAGATCAGTGTGAGGTCCTGATAATATCTGTATAGTCCTCTTACTAGTCATAGATCAGTGTGAGGTCCTGATAATATCTGTATAGTCCTCTTACTAGTCATAGATCAGTGTGTGGTCCTGATAATATCTGTATAGTCCTCTTACTAGTCATAGATCAGTGTGAGGTCCTGATAATATCTGTATAGTCCTCTTACTAGTCATAGATCAGTGTGTGGTCCTGATAATATCTGTATAGTCCTCTTACTAGTCATAGATCAGTGTGAGGTCCTGATAATATCTGTACAGTCCTCTTACTAGTCATAGATCAGTGTGAGGTCCTGATAATATCTGTACAGTCCTCTTACTAGTCATAGATCAGTGTGTGGTTCCTGATAATATCTGTATAGTCCTCTTACTAGTCATAGATCAGTGTGAGGTCCTGATAATATCTGTACAGTCCTCTTACTAGTCATAGATCAGTGTGTGGTCCTGATAATATCTGTACAGTCCTCTTACTAGTCATAGATCAGTGTGAGGTCCTGATAATATCTGTATAGTCCTCTTACTAGTCATAGATCAGTGTGTGGTCCTGATAATATCTGTACAGTCCTCTTACTAGTCATAGATCAGTGTGAGGTCCTGATAATATCTGTACAGTCCTCTTACTAGTCATAGATCAGTGTGAGGTCCTGATAATATCTGTATAGTCCTCTTACTAGTCATAGATCAGTGTGAGGTCCTGATAATATCTGTACAGTCCTCTTACTAGTCATAGATCAGTGTGAGGTCCTGATAATATCTGTACAGTCCTCTTACTAGTCATAGATCAGTGTGAGGTCCTGATAATATCTGTATAGTCCTCTTACTAGTCATAGATCAGTGTGAGGTCCTGATAATATCTGTATAGTCCTCTTACTAGTCATAGATCAGTGTGTGGTCCTGATAATATCTGTATAGTCCTCTTACTAGTCATAGATCAGTGTGAGGTCCTGATAATATCTGTACAGTCCTCTTACTAGTCATAGATCAGTGTGTGGTCCTGATAATATCTGTATAGTCCTCTTACTAGTCATAGATCAGTGTGTGGTCCTGATAATATCTGTATAGTCCTCTTACTAGTCATAGATCAGTGTGAGGTCCTGATAATATCTGTATAGTCCTCTTACTAGTCATAGATCAGTGTGAGGTCCTGATAATATCTGTACAGTCCTCTTACTAGTCATAGATCAGTGTGAGGTCCTGATAATATCTGTATAGTCCTCTTACTAGTCATAGATCAGTGTGAGGTCCTGATAATATCTGTATAGTCCTCTTACTAGTCATAGATCAGTGTGAGGTCCTGATAATATCTGTATAGTCCTCTTACTAGTCATAGATCAGTGTGAGGTCCTGATAATATCTGTATAGTCCTCTTACTAGTCATAGATCAGTGTGAGGTCCTGATAATATCTGTATAGTCCTCTTACTAGTCATAGATCAGTGTGAGGTCCTGATAATATCTGTATAGTCCTCTTACTAGTCATAGATCAGTGTGAGGTCCTGATAATATCTGTATAGTCCTCTTACTAGTCATAGATCAGTGTGAGGTCCTGATAATATCTGTACAGTCCTCTTACTAGTCATAGATCAGTGTGAGGTCCTGATAATATCTGTACAGTCCTCTTACTAGTCATAGATCAGTGTGAGGTCCTGATAATATCTGTACAGTCCTCTTACTAGTCATAGATCAGTGTGAGGTCCTGATAATATCTGTACAGTCCTCTTACTAGTCATAGATCAGTGTGAGGTCCTGATAATATCTGTACAGTCCTCTTACTAGTCATAGATCAGTGTGAGGTCCTGATAATATCTGTACAGTCCTCTTACTAGTCATAGATCAGTGTGTGGTCCTGATAATATCTGTATAGTCCTCTTACTAGTCATAGATCAGTGTGAGGTCCTGATAATATCTGTATAGTCCTCTTACTAGTCATAGATCAGTGTGAGGTCCTGATAATATCTGTATAGTCCTCTTACTAGTCATAGATCAGTGTGAGGTCCTGATAATATCTGTACAGTCCTCTTACTAGTCATAGATCAGTGTGTGGTCCTGATAATATCTGTACAGTCCTCTTACTAGTCATAGATCAGTGTGTGGTCCTGATAATATCTGTACAGTCCTCTTACTAGTCATAGATCAGTGTGTGGTCCTGATAATATCTGTATAGTCCTCTTACTAGTCATAGATCAGTGTGAGGTCCTGATAATATCTGTACAGTCCTCTTACTAGTCATAGATCAGTGTGAGGTCCTGATAATATCTGTACAGTCCTCTTACTAGTCATAGATCAGTGTGAGGTCCTGATAATATCTGTATAGTCCTCTTACTAGTCATAGATCAGTGTGAGGTCCTGATAATATCTGTACAGTCCTCTTACTAGTCATAGATCAGTGTGAGGTCCTGATAATATCTGTATAGTCCTCTTACTAGTCATAGATCAGTGTGAGGTCCTGATAATATCTGTATAGTCCTCTTACTAGTCATAGATCAGTGTGAGGTCCTGATAATATCTGTACAGTCCTCTTACTAGTCATAGATCAGTGTGAGGTCCTGATAATATCTGTATAGTCCTCTTACTAGTCATAGATCAGTGTGAGGTCCTGATAATATCTGTACAGTCCTCTTACTAGTCATAGATCAGTGTGTGGTCCTGATAATATCTGTATAGTCCTCTTACTAGTCATAGATCAGTGTGAGGTCCTGATAATATCTGTATAGTCCTCTTACTAGTCATAGATCAGTGTGTGGTCCTGATAATATCTGTACAGTCCTCTTACTAGTCATAGATCAGTGTGAGGTCCTGATAATATCTGTACAGTCCTCTTACTAGTCATAGATCAGTGTGAGGTCCTGATAATATCTGTACAGTCCTCTTACTAGTCATAGATCAGTGTGTGGTCCTGATAATATCTGTATAGTCCTCTTACTAGTCATAGATCAGTGTGAGGTCCTGATAATATCTGTACAGTCCTCTTACTAGTCATAGATCAGTGTGTGGTCCTGATAATATCTGTACAGTCCTCTTACTAGTCATAGATCAGTGTGTGGTCCTGATAATATCTGTATAGTCCTCTTACTAGTCATAGATCAGTGTGAGGTCCTGATAATATCTGTACAGTCCTCTTACTAGTCATAGATCAGTGTGAGGTCCTGATAATATCTGTATAGTCCTCTTACTAGTCATAGATCAGTGTGAGGTCCTGATAATATCTGTATAGTCCTCTTACTAGTCATAGATCAGTGTGTGGTCCTGATAATATCTGTATAGTCCTCTTACTAGTCATAGATCAGTGTGAGGTCCTGATAATATCTGTATAGTCCTCTTACTAGTCATAGATCAGTGTGAGGTCCTGATAATATCTGTACAGTCCTCTTACTAGTCATAGATCAGTGTGAGGTCCTGATAATATCTGTACAGTCCTCTTACTAGTCATAGATCAGTGTGTGGTCCTGATAATATCTGTATAGTCCTCTTACTAGTCATAGATCAGTGTGTGGTCCTGATAATATCTGTACAGTCCTCTTACTAGTCATAGATCAGTGTGAGGTCCTGATAATATCTGTACAGTCCTCTTACTAGTCATAGATCAGTGTGAGGTCCTGATAATATCTGTACAGTCCTCTTACTAGTCATAGATCAGTGTGAGGTCCTGATAATATCTGTATAGTCCTCTTACTAGTCATAGATCAGTGTGAGGTCCTGATAATATCTGTATAGTCCTCTTACTAGTCATAGATCAGTGTGAGGTCCTGATAATATCTGTACACCTGATGATGGAGGGAGGAGGAGATGATGATGATGATGATGGAGGGAGGAGGAGATGATGATGATGATGGAGGGAGGAGGAGATGATGATGATGATGGAGGGAGGAGGAGATGATGATGATGGAGGAGGAGATGATGATGATGATGGAGGAGGAGGAGATGATGATGATGATGGAGGAGGAGATGATGATGATGATGGAGGAGGAGGAGGAGATGATGATGGAGGGAGGAGGAGATGATGATGATGATGGAGGGAGGAGGAGATGATGATGATGGAGGAGGAGATGATGATGATGATGGAGGAGGAGGAGGAGATGATGATGGAGGGAGGAGGAGATGATGATGATGATGGAGGGAGGAGGAGATGATGATGATGGAGGGAGGAGATGATGATGATGATGGAGGGAGGAGGAGATGATGATGATGATGGAGGGAGGAGGAGATGATGATGATGGAGGGAGGAGATGATGATGATGATGGAGGGAGGAGGAGATGATGATGATGGAGGGAGGAGGAGATGATGATGATGATGGAGGGAGGAGGAGATGATGATGATGGAGGGAGGAGGAGATGATGATGATGGAGGGAGGAGGAGATGATGATAATGGAGGGAGGAGGAGGAGATGATGATGATGGAGGGAGGAGGAGGAGATGATGATGATGATGGAGGGAGGAGGAGATGATGATGATGGAGGAGGAGATGATGATGATGGAGGGAGGAGGAGATGATGATGGAGGGAGGAGATGATGATGATGATGATGGAGGAGGAGGAGATGATGATGATGGAGGGAGGAGGAGATGATGATGATGATGATGGAGGAGGAGGAGATGATGATGATGGAGGGAGGAGGAGATGATGATGATGGAGGGAGGAGGAGATGATGATGATGATGGAGGAGATGATGATGATGGAGGGAGGAGGAGATGATGATGATGATGGAGGAGGAGGAGATGATGATGATGATGGAGGAGGAGGAGATGATGATGATGGAGGGAGGAGGAGATGATGATGATGGAGGGAGGAGGAGATGATGATGATGATGGAGGGAGGAGGAGATGATGATGATGATGGAGGGAGGAGGAGATGATGATGATGGAGGAGGAGGAGATGATGATGATGGAGGAGGAGGAGATGATGATGATGATGGAGGGAGGAGGAGATGATGATGATGATGGAGGGAGGAGGAGATGATGATGATGGAGGAGGAGGAGATGATGATGATGGAGGGAGGAGGAGATGATGATGATGGAGGGAGGAGGAGATGATGATGATGGAGGGAGGAGGAGATGATGATGATGGAGGAGGAGGAGATGATGATGATGGAGGGAGGAGGAGATGATGATGATGGAGGGAGGAGGAGATGACATCATACAGCGGATGAGCAGACACGGAGGACAGGGTGCGGCTGGTGCTTGATGCTGAATCCATCCTGAAGGTGAGAGATGGAGTCGTGTGTGATTATTGAGTGTGAAGTATATATGTGTGATGTGTATATGTGATGTGTATATGTGATGTGTATATGTGATGTGTGTATGTGATGTGTGTGTGTGTGATGTGTATATGTGATGTGTATATGTGATGTGTGTATGTGATGTGTGTGTGTGTGATGTGTGTGTGTGTATATGTGTGTGTATATGTGATGTGTGTATGTGATGTGTGTATGTGATGTGTGTGTGTGTGATGTGTATATGTGATGTGTATATGTGATGTGTGTATGTGATGTGTGTGTGTGTGTGATGTGTGTGTGTGTATATGTGATGTGTATATGTGATGTGTATATGTGATGTGTGTATGTGATGTGTGTGTGTGTGATGTGTATATGTGATGTGTATATGTGATGTGTGTATGTGATGTGTGTGTGTGTGATGTGTGTGTGTGTATATGTGATGTGTATATGTGATGTGTATATGTGATGTGTGTATGTGATGTGTGTGTGTGTGATGTGTATATGTGATGTGTATATGTGATGTGTATATGTGATGTGTATATGTGATGTGTGTATGTGATGTGTGTGTGTGTGATGTGTGTGTGTGTATATGTGTGTGTATATGTGATGTGTGTATGTGATGTGTGTGTGTGTGATGTGTGTATATGTGATGTGTGTGTATGTGATGTGTATATGTGATGTGTATATGTGATGTGTATATGTGATGTGTATATGTGATGTGTATATGTGATGTGTATATGTGATGTGTATATGTGATGTGTGTATATGTGATGTGTGTATGTGATGTGTGTATGTGATGTGTGTATGTGATGTGTGTATGTGATGTGTGTATGTGGTGTGTGTGTGTGTGTGTGTGTATGTGATGTGTGTATGTGATGTGTGTATGTGATGTGTGTATGTGATGTGTGTATGTGGTGTGTGTGTGTGTGTGTGTGTGTGTGTGTGTGTGTGTGTGTGTGTATGTGATGTGTGTATGTGATGTGTGTATGTGATGTGTGTATGTGATGTGTGTATGTGATGTGTGTATGTGATGTGTGTATGTGATGTGTGTATGTGATGTGTGTATGTGATGTGTGTATGTGATGTGTGTATGTGATGTGTGTATATGTGATGTGTGTGTATATGTGATGTGTGTGTATATGTGATGTGTGTGTGTATGTGATGTGTGTGTGTATGTGATGTGTGTATGTGATGTGTGTGTGTGTGTGTGTGTGTATATGTGTATATGTGATGTGTGTGTGTGTGTGTGTGATGTGATGTGTGGATATGTGATGTGTGGGTATGTGATGTGTGTATATGTGATGTGTATATGTGATGTGTGTATGTGATGTGTATATGTGATGTGTATATGTGATGTGTGTGTGTGTGTATATGTGTGTGTATGTGTGTGTGTGTATGTGATGTGTGTGTGTGTGTGTGTATATGTGTGTATGTGATGTGTGTATGTGATGTGTGTGTATGTGATGTGTGGTGTATGTGATGTGTGGTGTATGTGATGTGTGGATATGTGATGTGTGGGTATGTGATGTGTGTGTATGTGATGTGTATATGTGATGTGTGTATGTGATGTGTATATGTGATGTGTATATGTGATGTGTGTGTGTGTGTATATGTGTGTGTATGTGTGTGTGTGTATGTGATGTGTGTGTGTGTGTGTATATGTGTATATGTGATGTGTGTATGTGATGTGTGTATGTGATGTGTGTATATGTGATGTGTGTATATGTGATGTGTGTATATGTGATGTGTGTATGTGATGTGTGTATGTGATGTGTGTATGTGATGTGTGTATGTGATGTGTGTATGTGATGTGTGTATGTGATGTGATGTGATGTGTATATGTGATGTGTGTATATGTGATGTGTGTATATGTGATGTGTGTATGTGATGTGTGTATGTGATGTGTGTATATGTGATGTGTGTATATGTGATGTGTGTATATGTGATGTGTGTGTATGTGATGTGTGTGTATGTGATGTGTGTGTGTGTGATGTGTGTGTGTGTGATGTGTGTGTGTGTGATGTGTGTATGTGATGTGTGTGTATGTGGTGTGTGGATATGTGATGTGTGTGTGTATATGTGATGTAAATATGTGGTGTGTGTGATGTGCACCTACATATATATCTATTACATTATTTCTGCTTCACCTACATATATATCTATTACATTATTTCTGCTTCACCTACATATATATCTATATTACATTATTTCTGCTTCACCTACATATATATCTATTACATTATTTCTGCTTCACCTACATATATATCTATTACATTATTTCTGCTTCACCTACATATATATCTATTACATTATTTCTGCTTCACCTACATATATATCTATTACATTATTTCTGCTTCACCTACATATATATCTATTACATTATTTCTGCTTCACCTACATATATATCTATTACATTATTTCTGCTTCACCTACATATATATCTATTACATTATTTCTGCTTCACCTACATATATATCTATATTACATTATTTCTGCTTCACCTACATATATATCTATTACATTATTTCTGCTTCACCTACATATATATCTATTACATTATTTCTGCTTCACCTACATATATATCTATATTACATTATTTCTGCTTCACCTACATATATATCTATATTACATTATTTCTGCTTCACCTACATATATATCTATATTACATTATTTCTGCTTCACCTACATATATATCTATATTACATTATTTCTGCTTCACCTACATATATATCTATATTACATTATTTCTGCTTCACCTACATATATATCTATATTACATTATTTCTGCTTCACCTACATATATATCTATATTACATTATTTCTGCTTCACCTACATATATATCTATATTACATTATTTCTGCTTCACCTACATATATATCTATATTACATTATTTCTGCTTCACCTACATATATATCTATATTACATTATTTCTGCTTCACCTACATATATATCTATATTACATTATTTCTGCTTCACCTACATATATATCTATTACATTATTTCTGCTTCACCTACATATATATCTATTACATTATTTCTGCTTCACCTACATATATATCTATTACATTATTTCTGCTTCACCTACATATATATCTATATTACATTATTTCTGCTTCACCTACATATATATCTATATTACATTATTTCTGCTTCACCTACATATATATCTATATTACATTATTTCTGCTTCACCTACATATATATCTATATTACATTATTTCTGCTTCACCTACATATATATCTATATTACATTATTTCTGCTTCACCTACATATATATCTATATTACATTATTTCTGCTTCACCTACATATATATCTATATTACATTATTTCTGCTTCACCTACATATATATCTATATTACATTATTTCTGCTTCACCTACATATATATCTATATTACATTATTTCTGCTTCACCTACATATATATCTATTACATTATTTCTGCTTCACCTACATATATATCTATTACATTATTTCTGCTTCACCTACATATATATCTATTACATTATTTCTGCTTCACCTACATATATATCTATTACATTATTTCTGCTTCACCTACATATATATCTATTACATTATTTCTGCTTCACCTACATATATATCTATTACATTATTTCTGCTTCACCTACATATATATCTATTACATTATTTCTGCTTCACCTACATATATATCTATTACATTATTTCTGCTTCACCTACATATATATCTATTACATTATTTCTGCTTCACCTACATATATATCTATTACATTATTCCTGCTTCACCTACATATATATCTATTACATTATTCCTGCTTCACCTACATATATATCTATTACATTATTTCTGCTTCACCTACATATATATCTATTACATTATTTCTGCTTCACCTACATATATATCTATATTACATTATTTCTGCTTCACCTACATATATATCTATATTACATTATTCCTGCTTCACCTACATATATATCTATATTACATTATTTCTGCTTCACCTACATATATATCTATATTACATTATTTCTGCTTCACCTACATATATATCTATATTACATTATTTCTGCTTCACCTACATATATATCTATATTACATTATTTCTGCTTCACCTACATATATATCTATTACATTATTTCTGCTTCACCTACATATATATCTATTACATTATTTCTGCTTCACCTACATATATATCTATTACATTATTCCTGCTTCACCTACATATATATCTATTACATTATTTCTGCTTCACCTACATATATATCTATTACATTATTCCTGCTTCACCTACATATATATCTATATTACATTATTTCTGCTTCACCTACATATATATCTATATTACATTATTTCTGCTTCACCTACATATATATCTATTACATTATTTCTGCTTCACCTACATATATATCTATTACATTATTCCTGCTTCACCTACATATATATCTATTACATTATTTCTGCTTCACCTACATATATATCTATTACATTATTTCTGCTTCACCTACATATATATCTATATTACATTATTTCTGCTTCACCTACATATATATTTATATTACATTATTTCTGCTTCACCTACATATATATCTATTACATTATTTCTGCTTCACCTACATATATATCTATTACATTATTTCTGCTTCACCTACATATATATCTATTACATTATTTCTGCTTCACCTACATATATATCTATTACATTATTTCTGCTTCACCTACATATATATCTATTACATTATTTCTGCTTCACCTACATATATATCTATTACATTATTTCTGCTTCACCTACATATATATCTATTACATTATTTCTGCTTCACCTACATATATATCTATATTACATTATTTCTGCTTCACCTACATATATATCTATTACATTATTTCTGCTTCACCTACATATATATCTATTACATTATTTCTGCTTCACCTACATATATATCTATATTACATTATTTCTGCTTCACCTACATATATATCTATATTACATTATTTCTGCTTCACCTACATATATATCTATTACATTATTTCTGCTTCACCTACATATATATCTATTACATTATTTCTGCTTCACCTACATATATATCTATATTACATTATTTCTGCTTCACCTACATATATATCTATATTACATTATTTCTGCTTCACCTACATATCTGACTTCTTGTTTCTCCCCTTCAGGGTTCCCCCTCTGTCCACCACATTTTGGGGGGCGATGTGCAGTGACCGCGATCTGTGTTGTCAATATCGCATTGGATTTACGGGAGTCACAGAACAAACTGGTTCAAAGGGCAAACGCGATTACCTGGTGGACGCCGCCAAACAGCTGCACGTGGCCCAGGAGCGCGATGCCAATGAGGAGTACGAGGCGGCCTTCAGCCACTACAAGCACGGGGTGGAGCTGCTCCTGAGCGGGGTCACAGGTCAGGGCCGGTTCCCCTCTTCCCAACATTAACCCCTCACATCCCTTCATCTCTCGTCTCTTTCATCCTAGTTGACCCCAGCAGAGAGCGGCGCGATGCCGTAAAACGGAAGATTTCCCAATACCTCAAACGGGCAGAAGAAATATTCAACTGCCACCTGCAAAGGCCTCTGGGTAACGTGACGGGCGCAGCAGAGGTGAGGGCGGGCACCTGTGGGGGGTTCACATACTTTATATGCTGGTCACATGACCGCGCTGACCTTTGTGTCGCAGGGTTACAGCAGCCTCAGATTCCGACCAATCCGAGTCCTGAGCGCCGCGGTGGAGAACCTGAAGGACTGCCATGTCCTGGAGATTATTGATAAGGTATTGGGGGTGTATAGATTATTGATAAGGTATTGGGGGTGTATAGATTATTGATAAGGTATTGGGGTGTATAGATTATTGATAAGGTATTGGGGTGTATAGATTATTGATAAGGTATTGGGGGTGTAGTGAGATTATTGATAAGGTATTGAGGGGGTGTATAGATTATTGATAAGGTATTGGGGGTGTATAGATTATTGATAAGGTATTGGGGGTGTAGTGAGATTATTGATAAGGTATTGAGGGGGTGTATAGATTATTGATAAGGTATTGGGGGTGTATAGATTATTGATAAGGTATTGGGGGTGTATAGATTATTGATAAGGTATTGGAGTGTATAGATTATTGATAAGGTATTGGGGTGTATAGATTATTGATAAGGTATTGGGGGTGTAGTGAGATTATTGATAAGGTATTGAGGGGGTGTATAGATTATTGATAAGGTATTGGGGGTGTATAGATTATTGATAAGGTATTGAGGGGGGTGTATAGATTATTGATAAGGTATTGGGGGTGTATAGATTATTGATAAGGTATTGTTGGTGTATAGATTATTGATAAGGTATTGGGGGTGTAGTGAGATTATTGATAAGGTATTGGGGTGTATAGATTATTGATAAGGTATTGGGGGTGTATAGATTATTGATAAGGTATTGAGGGGGGTGTATAGATTATTGATAAGGTATTGGGGGTGTATAGATTATTGATAAGGTATTGTTGGTGTATAGATTATTGATAAGGTATTGGGGTGTATAGATTATTGATAAGGTATTGGGGGTGTATAGATTATTGATAAGGTATTGGGGGTGTATAGATTATTGATAAGGTATTGAGGGGGGTGTATAGATTATTGATAAGGTATTGGGGTGTATAGATTATTGATAAGGTATTGGGGGTGTAGTGAGATTATTGATAAGGTATTGGGGTGTATAGATTATTGATAAGGTATTGGGGGTGTATAGATTATTGATAAGGTATTGGGGGTGTATAGATTATTGATAAGGTATTGGGGTGTATAGATTATTGATAAGGTATTGGGGGTGTATAGATTATTGATAAGGTATTGGGGGTGTATAGATTATTGATAAGGTATTGAGGGGGGTGTATAGATTATTGATAAGGTATTGGGGGTGTATAGATTATTGATAAGGTATTGGGGGTGTATAGATTATTGATAAGGTATTGGGGGTGTAGTGAGATTATTGATAAGGTATTGGGGGTGTAGTGAGATTATTGATAAGGTATTGGGGGTGTATAGATTATTGATAAGGTATTGGGGTGTATAGATTATTGATAAGGTATTGGGGTGTATAGATTATTGATAAGGTATTGGGGTGTATAGATTATTGATAAGGTATTGGGGGTGTATAGATTATTGATAAGGTATTGGGGGTGTATAGATTATTGATAAGGTATTGGGGGTGTAGTGAGATTATTGATAAGGTATTGGGGGTGTAGTGAGATTATTGATAAGGTATTGGGGGTGTAGTGAGATTATTGATAAGGTATTGGGGGTGTATAGATTATTGATAAGGTATTGGGGGTGTACAGATTATTGATAAGGTATTGGGGTGTAGTGACATTATTGATAAGGTATTGGGGGTGTAGTGAGGTTATTGATAAGGAATTGGGGTATAGTGAGATTATTGATAAGGTATTGGGGTATAGTGAGATTATTGATAAGGTATTGGGGGTGTACAGATTATTGATAAGGTATTGGGGGTAGTAGTGAGATTGTTGATAAGGTATTGTGGGGTGTAGTGAGGTTATTGATAAGGTATTGGGGTTGCAGTGAGGTTATTGATAAGGTATTGGTGGGTGCAGTGCCTCCTGCTGGACCTCATAGCCTCTTCTCTGGTCCTTGTTTAGGTGCAGCTGGTCTATGACCCCTCCTCAGGAACAAAATTTATTCTTAAGGTAACGTCTATAAAAAGTCTTGTGTGACATCTAGTATTATGTGACTAGAGCGGTCCTTGGAGTCACGGCTGAGGATCCCCCACCGCACCCCACTACAGCAGCCATAATGTTTCTTTCTTTGCACAGCCAGGTGGGGGCAGCACTACACCTGCTCTGTAACTCCCATTCTCGCGATCATTGGGGGTCTCTGGGGTCAGACCACCAATAAATAAAGGAATGGCATATCCTATTCATACCCCAGTAAACCATAAATCCTTATGTACTGGCAGCAGCCACCTGGCACTGAGATCGCAGTCAAACCACTGGCCCTTGACTGGTCACGTTGTTTTCCCATAGTCCCTGATGAAGTCGGGGCGTTGTGGCCATGGAGCGGTCACAGTTATTCCGCAGAGCGTTCCCTACATGGTCCAGCTGCAGAAGTTTTATGTTGGGGAGGATTCTCTGTATCTCCGACTGCAGCACGTTCCAGGTCAGACACTTCGTACAGGTCGAGCCTCTCCCACATCTTTGTCTCCCGCCTCTCTGACCCTGTGTCCCGCCTCTCTGACCCTGTGTCCCGCCTCTCTGACCCTGTGTCCCGCCTCTCTGACCCTGTGTCCCGCCTCTCTTACCCAGTGTGCCATCTCTCTGACCCTGTGTCCCGCCTCTCTGACTGTGTCCTGACTCTGTCCTTTATCTCTGACCCTGTGTCCCGCCTCTCTGACTGTGTCCTGACTCTGTCCTTTATCTCTGACCCTGTGTCCTTTCTCTCTGACCCTGTGTGCCTCCTCTCTGACCCTGTGTGCCTCCTCTCTGACCCTGTGTGCCGCCTCTCTGACCCTGTGTCCCGCCTCTCTGACTCTTCTCCATTCCTGCAGGAGGATGTCTGTGGAGACATCTCAGGAAATTCCAGGCTCAGCGTACAAGCTCTGGAGACTTCGAGGTGACCCCATCACACAGTCCCATCAGTCACCTGAGCCCGTCACATGCCTCCATCTTGGGGGTGCCAGAGTCACAGGTCAGGCTTTGGGGGGCGCAGATGGTGTTGGCACTGGACACTCTACACCAGGAAGGGATTCTGTGTAAAGATCTAAACCCCCGCAATGTGCTTCTGGGAGACAAAGGTGAGATTGGGGCCCCCGGGGCTTCCCCCAGTGTGGACCGGGCCCCGGGGTGACGGCTCCTCTGTGTCTCTTCAGGTGATGTGCTCCTCACATACTTTGGCCGGTGGCGAGAGGTTGACCACATCTTTTGTCCAGAGGCTGCAGAGCAGCTGTATGTGGCCCCAGGTAAGTTTCTCTTATTTCCTGGGAACCAGACATAGGCCCTCAGGTACACAAGGTCCCCCATAGTCTCCTTTTGTTGTTTTGCAGAGGTTCTGGGAGTTGGTCCCGTGGACGAGGCCTGTGACTGGTGGAGCCTGGGAGTTCTCCTGTATGAGATGATGTGTGGAGAGGTGAGAACATGGCCGCCGCTCTCCAGTGTTGGCTTACTTGGCAGGAATGGCTGACTCTGTGTCTTTACAGCCTCTCTACAGGACCCTGATGTCGGGGGTCAGCAGTCAGATGGAGGTCCACTTCCCAGAAGAGCTGAGTGCGGATGCGGTGTCCCTGCTGAGAGCCGTGAGTGCCATCCATAATATGGGGTGAGGGGCTGCAGTCTGACCCATCCATTGGCCTCCATTACCCAGGACCCCTCAGATTCTTCTTCACAGGATTATGGTGGGGTCTCAAGGTGGGGGTCCGATATGTCCTCTGGTCCTGTCTAATGTCCGCGCTCTGTCTTCATTTCAGCTGCTCAATTACGATCCAGACAAACGTCTTGGCGCCGGTCCTGGTGGAGCAAAGAGGGTTAAATCCCACCCATTCTTCAATGATGTCCAGTGGAGCGCGTTACTATGACTAAGGAGCAAGCCAATGCATGAAGTCACACGGGATGAGAGGCCGATAATGCACTAAACTCCACACAAATGGACAATGGCACAGAGATGGCAGAAAGATGGTACAGTTAGCAGGTCATTGCTGTGAGGTCAGTGATGTCACAGCCGATACACTCACTGTGATGTCATAGTGAACTCGTGCTGTCACAATAAAGAACCCCATCCTGACTGGTGTGTGTTTTAGTGTTGTGGTCGGAGGCTCCTGTTCTTATGTTGACCAGGTGGAGGTGGTGGAGACCGGGTGGTGGTGGAGGAGGTTGGGGGGTGGTGGTGGAGGGCGGGGTAGGGTGGGCTGCACATGGGCAGCCATTGGATTCAAGGAAAATGGCCTCAAGCAATATCAGAGAAGTCATCCAATTTCCGAGAATTGATTGAAAATCATTCATTTGGCCCTATGCCACTTCAAAGCCTGTATTAGAAGTCAGTACTCAGACCGACAGCCAACAAAAAGGAGGTACTTGCAGTGGTTCTCTTCAAACGCTTTGCAAACAGATTATGACATGTGCCAAATCTGTTCTTCACAGCCTATCCAGCTATACACATAAAGGGGTCAGACACAAAAACCATAAAAAGACCCTTTGGAAGTCACAGAACATACGCAAAACGTAGTATAAATACACAGAGAACCAGCGTATAATGAATAAAAAATAGAAAAAAAGTTTATTTCACTACAAATCATTAAAAACAGTCACAGACAAAGAAATAGCCACCGGGCGTAAAGAAGCCTCCCTGAGTGGCGAAACGTCGGGCAGTGGCGTCCTGCACTTGGTCTGCATTGTCTGGTAATGTTATCTCACACTATGTGATATACTGTTTACTAATTTGTTTGTGTTAACCCCTGGATGGGTATCAAGTATCCCGTATCTCTCATTATTGTTTTACCTTGGTGATCAAGGTTGTATATACCTGGGGATTATACTGGGATTCTATTCCAAGTGCTGGACTCCATTTCTTCGGTTTTCACTGTCAGTTTTTCCCTGTTTTTAAATCTATGGCTATTTCTTTGTCTGTGACTGTTTTTAATGATTTGTATTGAAATAAACTTTTTTTCTATTTTTGATTCATTATACGCTGGTTCTCTGTGTATTTATGCACAGATCTACTCAGTTAAGAGATGTTGTCACCTTCAGAATGGGCACTTAAGCCAAAATACTTCAAGATGCTTTTAGAGAGATGGGGGTCCCCAACTTGGGATTTGATGGCGATGAAAGAGAGCAGGAAACTAACGAAATGTTGCTCCTTAATGAAGTCAGACAAGCCTCAGGTGCTCGATGCCTTTACCCTGGACTGGAAGGAGAAGTTCATATATCTGTTTCCCCCATATTCCTGATTCCGCAGGTCCTATCCAAGCTGGGTGCGGACTATCCGGAGGCAATCCTAACAGCCCCGTTTTGGCCCAAAGAGCCTGGTTTCCAGCATTGTTTTAGCATATGGTGGAAACTACCACTATATCCAGATCTCCTTCTCCAGAAAGGGTTTTACCACCATCAGATCAGCAAACTACATCTGACGGCTCAGTATGTGAGAGGGAGAGACTGGGGCAGAAAGGTATCTAAGAAGTTATTTCCACCCTACTTCATCCAGAAAACCTCTACTAATTCAAGGTACAACAGAAGAATTTGGTGATATCGGTGAACTTTTTCAATTCCTTCCAAAAGGCTACCAAAAAGGGCTCAAGGCCAATACCCGGTACACATGACTGCGATTATTGGCTCTTGGATGGTCTGTTTGAAGGGAATCTGTTTATTTCTAGATTTTTTTTAAAGCCTTTGAGAAGCGGAGACCCTCTGTGCACACCCCATTTCAGTTTGGCACTTGTCTCTAGTATTCAATACTCTTACTCTGTTTGAGCTGCTGGCTGTAGTAGACTTGAGATGGTCGTCCTATAAGGTTTTGTTTCTTAAAGCCATCACTTGTACTAAGAGAATAGGTGAACTGCATGCTTCATCCTCTTGGGAACCCTACTTGAAGTTTTTGCATTCCTTTTTCCCCAAAGTGGTTTCTACAAGAAAAATCAACAAGGAATCTTTTCTTCCAGAATTCTATCCTAACCCTATGTCAGAAGAGGAGGTTGGTTTCCATTCTTGTCATGTTATTTCTCTAGAGTACAAGAGTTTCGGAAGGATGAAATCTTGTTGCTGGTGCAAGAATAGTGATGAAGGCGTCAAGATAACTTGGGCCAGTGGATTAAAATGGCCATGTCTGAAGCCTTTATTGGACGGTAAGGAGCCTCCACATGCTATAAGAGCTCACTCTACGAGAGCAACATAATTCTTGGGCTCAGAGGCAGCAAGTACATGTGTAATGCGGCCTCTACGTTCGTGAAGTATTATTGGCTCGATACTCAGACAGGAAACCCGGCCTTCAGCACTGCAGTTCTGTCAGCAGTAAAAGAAACAACCCCTCCCCCCCCCCCCCTTTAGTTTAGTTGGTAAATCCCTTCTCTGCTGCCAATAGGATGAAGAAGTTAGAATTTAGCAGCACACTTACCCCCCCCCCCCCCCAAATAAATATTTATATGCATGAGTTCTGGTCTATTTTATTACACATTGTGCTTTTGTCTCTGGGTTACCTTCATGCTATTCTTGGTTATTGTTTAATGGTTTAATTTTTTAATCATTAATTATTCCAGGTGGGTGGTCCCATGGAGTAGTCAATGGAACTGGGAATATCCCTTTTGTGGTGCCTTCAGACTCGAATAAAGTATAATTACGGCAAGTGACATTCTAACTATAGTCAAGGCCGTAAATGTTGTCCCCCCTGAAATGTTTCTATATAATGAAGTATTCCTCACAGGAAAGGATTGCAGGAACACAGGTTTATTCCCTTTGTGTATATATATATATATATAGATCTCCTCTCCTCTGTATATATATATATATATATATATAGATCTCCTCTCCTCTGTATATATATATATATATATAGATCTCCTCTCCTCTGTGTGTGTATATATATATATATATATATATATATATATATATAGATCTCCTCTCCTCTGTGTATATATATATAGAGATCTCCTCTCCTCTGTATATATATATATTGCAGTAACACAGGTTTTGCTATACACATGTTTATTCCCTTTGTGTGTGTGTGTGTGTATATATATATATATATATATATATATATATATATATATATATATATATAGATCTCCTCTCCTCTGTATATATATATATATTGCAGTAACACAGGTTTTGCTATACACATGTTTATTCCCTTTGTGTGTGTGTGTGTGTGTGTGTGTGTGTGTGTGTGTGTGTGTGTGTGTATATATATATATATATATATATATATATATATATATATATATATATATATATATATATATATAGATCTCCTCTCCTCTGTATATATATATATATTGCAGTAACACAGGTTTTGCTATACACATGTTTATTCCCTTTGTGTGTATTGGAACTAAACCAAAAAAGGAGGAAAAAAAGCAAATTGGACATAATGTCACCAAACTCCAAAAATGGTCCGGACAAAATTATTGGCACCTTAACTTGGTTGCGCACCCTTTTGAAAAATAAGTGAAATCAATGTCTTCCTATAAGCATCAATAAGCTTCTTACACCTCTCAGCCGGAATGTTGGACCACTCTTCCTATAACCATCAATAAGCTTCTTACACCTCTCAGCCGGAATGTTGGACCACTCTTCCTATAACCATCAATAAGCTTCTTACACCTCTCAGCCGGAATGTTGGACCACTCTTCCTATAACCATCAATAAGCTTCTTACACCTCTCAGCCGGAATGTTGGAGCACTCTTCCTATAACCATCAATAAGCTTCTTACACCTCTCAGCCGGAATGTTGGACTCTTCCTTTACAAACTGCTCCCGGTCTCTTATTGGAAGGCGCCTTTTCCCAACAGTAATTATAAGATCTCTTAGGTACTGTGCTCTTTTCTTTGTAGGCCTCATTCCGTTTTCGGTAAACAGTAGAATGATGCGCTTTACCAAAAAGATCTATCTTGGTCTCATCTGTCCACAAGATGTTTTCCCAGAAGGATTTTGGGTACTCAAGTTCATTTTGGTAAAATGTAGTCTTGTTTTTTTATGTCTCTGTGTCAGCAGTGGGGTCCTCTGGGGTCTCCTCCATAGTGGGGTCCTCCGGGGTCTCCTCCATAGCGGGGTCCTCCGGGGTCTCCTCCATAGCGTTTCATTTCATTTAAATGTCGATGGATAGTTTGTGCTGACACTGATGCTCTCTGAGCCTGCAGGACAGCTTGAATATCTTTGGAACTTGTTTGGGGCTGCTTATCCACCATCCGGACTATCCTGTGCTGACACCTTTCATCAGTTTTTCTCTTCCGTCCTCGCCCAGGGAGATTATCTACAGTGCCATGGGTTGTAAACTTCTTGATAATGTTGCGCACTGTGGACAAAGACAAATCTAGATCTCTGGAGATGGACTTGTAACCTGGAGATTGTTGATATTTTTCCACAATTTTGGTTCTCAAGTCCTCAGACAGTTCTCTCCTCCTCTTTCTGTTCTCTCCTCCTCTTTCTCTTGTCCATGCTTAGTGTGACACACACAGACACACAATGCAAGGACTAAATGAACTTCTCTCCTTTTTATCTGCTTTCAGGTGGGATTTTTATATTGCCCACACCTGTTACTTGCCCCAGGTGAGTATAAAGGAACATCACATGCTGGAAACAATCTTATTTATCTACAATTTTGAAAAGGTGCCAATAATTTTGTCCAGACCATTTTTGGAGTTTGGTGACATTATGTCCAATTTGCTTTTTTTCCTCCTTTTTTGGTTTCGTTCCAATACACACAAAGGGAATAAACATGTGTATAGCAAAACCTGTGTTACTGCAATATTATATATATATATATATATATATATATATATATATATATATATATATATATATATATATACACAGAGGAGAGGAGATCTATATATATATATATATATATATATATACACACAGAGGAGAGGAGATCTATATATATATATATATATATACAGAGGAGAGGAGATCTATATATATATATATATATATATATATATATATATATATATATACACACACAAAGGGAATAAACATGTGTATAGCAAAACCTGTGCTACTGCAATATATATATACAGAGGAGAGGAGATCTATATATATATATATATATATATATATATATATATATATATATATATATATATATATATATATATATATACACACAGAGGAGAGGAGATCTATATATATATACAGAGGAGAGGAGATCTATATATATAAACACAAAGGGAATAAACATGTGTATAGCAAAACCTGTGTTACTGCAATAAAAATATATATACAGAGGAGAGGAGATCTATATATATATATATATATATATATACACAGAGGAGAGGAGATCTATATATATATATACACAGAGGAGAGGAGATCTATATATATATATACACAGAGGAGAGGAGATCTATATCTATATATATATATATATATATATATATATATACACAGAGGAGAGGAGATCTATATATATATATATATATATATATATACAGAGGAGAGGAGATCTATATATATACAGAGGAGAGGAGATCTATATATATATATATATATATATATATATATATATATATATATATATATACACACAGAGGAGAGGAGATCTATATATATATACACACAAAGGGAATAAACGTGTATAGCAAAACATGTGTTACTGCTATATATATATATATATACAGAGGAGAGGAGATCTATATATATACAGAGGAGAGGAGATCTATATATATATATATATATATATATATATATACACAGAGGAGAGGAGATCTATATATATATACACAAAGGGAATAAACATGTGTATAGCAAAACATGTGTTACTGCAATATATATATACAGAGGAGAGGAGATCTATATATATACAGAGGAGAGGAGATCTATATATATATATATATATATATATATATATATATATATATATACAGAGGAGAGGAGATCTATATATATATATACACAAAGGGAATAAACATGTGTATAGCAAAACATGTGTTACTGCAATATATATATATACAGAGGAGAGGAGATCTATATATATATATATATATATATATATATATATATATATATATATATACAGAGGAGAGGAGATCTATATATATATACACAAAGGGAATAAACATGTGTATAGCAAAACATGTGTTACTGCAATCCTTTCCTGTGAGAAATACTTCATTTTATAGAAACATTTCAGGGGGGACAACATTTACGGGCATGACTATATACCCGGCACCCCTTCTCTATACGAGTCCCTTGGGTGAAAAAAATCCCATCTTCAGCCAAAAAGACAAGACAATTCCTGGGTGCTCATCTGTGTATCGGTTTTACAGTGTACACCGCCCCGCGGGTGCTCACCTGTGTAGTAGTGTACACCGCCCCGCGGGTGCTCACCTGTGTAGTAGTGTACACCGCCCCGCGGGTGCTCACCTGTGTAGTAGTGTAGGCCGCCCCGTGAGCGCTCACCTGTGTAGTAGTGTAGGCCGCCCCGCGGGCGCTCACCTGTGTAGTAGTGTACGCCGCCCCATGGGCGCTCATCTGTGTATTAGTGTACGCCGCCCCGTGGGCGCTCATCTGTGTAGTAGTGTAGGCCGCACCGTGAGCGCTCATCTGTGTATTAGTGTACACCGCCCCGTGGGCGCTCATCTGTGTAGTAGTGTAGGCCGCACCGTGAGTGCTCATCTGTGTAGTAGTGTACGCCGCCCCGTGGGCGCTCATCTGTGTATCTGTGCATTAGTGTACGCCGCCCCGTGGACGCTCATTTGTGTATTAGTGTACGCCGCCCCGTGGACGCTCATCTGTGCATTAGTGTACGCCGCCCCGTGGACGCTCATCTGTGCATTAGTGTACGCCGCCCCGTGGACGCTCATCTGTGCATTAGTGTACGCCGCCCCGTGGGCGCTCATCTGTGCATTAGTGTACGCCGCCCCGTGGGCGCTCATCTGTGCATTAGTGTACGCCGCCCCGTGGGCGCGCATCTGTGCATTAGTGTACGCCGCCCCGTGGGCGCTCATCTGTGCATTAGTGTACGCCGCCCCGTGGGCGCTCATCTGTGCATTAGTGTACGCCGCCCCGTGGGCGTTCATCTGTGCATTAGTGTACGCCGCCCCGTGGGCGCTCATCTGTGCATTAGTGTACGCCGCCCCGTGGGCGCTCATCTGTGCATTAGTGTACGCCGCCCCGTGAGCGCTCATCTGTGCAGTAGTGTACGCCGCCCCGTGGGCGCTCATCTGTGCATTAGTGTACGCCACCCCGTGGGCGCTCATCTGTGCATTAGTGTACGCCGCCCCGTGGGCGCTCATCTGTGCATTAGTGTACGCCGCCCCGTGGGCGCTCATCTGTGCATTAGTGTACGCCACCCCGTGGGCGCTCATCTGTGCATTAGTGTACGCCGCCCCGTGAGCCCTCATCTGTGTAGTAGTGTACGCCGCCCCGTGGGCGCTCATCTGTGCATTAGTGTACGCCACCCCGTGGGTGCTCATGTGTGTTCACACTGAAATTACACTTTATGCTTATGTACATAGGGGAATACATCTCCAATAACCAATAAGTGATTACACGACCTGGGCCACGCTCCTGACAGACAAGTAACCCACTGGATCTCATCTAAATCATGTCCTGAGTTCAGGGGTCGGTTTAATGATCTGCCTGCAGGCCCATGGTTAGTAAATCCAGGCTCTGCCCACTCAGTATATTATGTAAATCACTGAATAGAGGTCATCGCACTTGGAGGTCACTGTGCCTCATCCTCAATGACACTGGGGCAGGAGGAGGCGGCACCAATCATATGTACGGTCAGGGGATTCTGCTGTACCCACACTCACTCCCCACGAGTTTCTTCTTTTGGATCCTGTGCACCCTTTGGGCCCCATTAGGGCCCCTGAGGTGACTAGGAATAAGATCCTCTGAGCGGACACACACCGCAGTAATAATCCACCATCATACATGAGATTCTGGGATGGACCACCTCCCGCACACAGGGGGCGTTCACGAGTTCAGACTTTACTTTTAAGGGCATTTATTTAATACTCCATTAAAATCCAAGAGGCCTTAAATAGGGTATTTACCTGGGTATGTGGCTAACAAGGTGCCAGGACTCCAGGGGGGGACCCCAACCCTCCATGTGCAGTGAGGGAAGAGTCTGTACACAGGGTCCCCTCCCCAGATCGTCCTTATGCTCTGACACGAGAGAGGAAGGGGGGGGGGGGGGGGTGTTAATAAAACCAGGAGGCGGGGCTCAGAGGTCCAGCAGCAGAACGCGCGGATCCTCCACCGCAGACTTGATTTTGCGCAGGAATAGTACGGCTTCTCTCCCATCAATGAGCCGGTGATCGTAGGTCAGGGCAACATACATCATAGGGCGCACCTCAACCTGCAGGACAAGTACAAACAGTCAGGGACTAACAGGACAACAGCTACATAATCCAGACCAAGCGTGACTCCTCCCCCATCTCCCAGGATCCCAAATTCAATGCACTCACCTTTCCAGCCACTGCCACCGGACGCTCAAAGATTCCATGCATGCCCAGGATAGCGGACTGTGGGGGATTAATAATGGGGGTCCCAAACATGGAGCCGAACACACCTCCATTACTGATGGTGAACGTCCCCCCATCCATGTCTTCAATGGCCAGCTCATTCTTCCGAGCCTGATGGTAACAAATACAGCAGCCATTATAGGACACTGCAGCGCCCCAGCTCCGGACCTCCCTCACACCACCTAGGCAGTCTAATACACTCCTAGGGAAATTCCTCTATCCACTTCAACATGTAAAGTTGGGGGGTCCTTACACCTCATCAAGGGTTTAGAGGGGATCAAAGATGGGAGGGGTCAGGAAGAGTGCGGTGTGGGGGAGAATGGTGCAGAGTTAGCAAGAGCTTATTTGGCACTTCTGGAGAGGTATGTGGTTCTGCACTATGGAATTTAGCACTTCTGGAGAGGTATGTGGTTCTGCACTATGGAATTTAGCACTTCTGGAGAGGTATGTGGTTCTGCACTATGGAATTTAGCACTTCTGGAGAGGTATGAGGTGTGTTTAGCACTGGTAAAGACATGTTGTGCTGCAGCGTAGGGTTTGGTTAGCACTTCTGGAGAGGTATTTAGTGCTGCACTATGGCAATTAGCACTTCTAGAGGTATCTGGTGCTGCACAGAAATGTTTATAGTGTTTGTTTAACAGTGGTAAAGACATATGTTGTGCTGCACTGCCATGTTTGAACGCCCATGAGGACAGATTTGTCACCTTCTCTCCAAGCTCTGCAATAGTCCGTTCAATATCAGCAAAGTTCATAGACTCCACGTTCCTCAGCACTGGAACCACGAGCCCCTGTCCAGAGAGAGGATTAATGAGTGACCTGTGAGCAGCACCCCCCCCCTCCCCACCACTCTGGTACTTACCCTTGGGGTGGAGACGGCCACGCTGATATCGATGTAATCCCTGTATACAATCTCCTTGGCTACATCATCAATGACTACAAGAGAGAGGGGGCGTGGTCAGTAAAGGCGGACACGTGTGTGTGTGTGTGTGTGTGTGGTGGGGGGTGGGGTTAGGTCGGAGTGGTCAGTTAAGGTGGACCAGGGTGAAAGTGACTTACCGGCATTGACCGCAGGCTGGTCCTGGAGGGCGAAGGCCGCAGCTTTGACAAAGGCCGACATGAAGCCGAGCTTCAGGTTGTGTTTCTTGAGGAAAGCGTCTTTGTGCAGATTCCTCATCTGCTGAATATTACTGGGGACACAAACATGTGCAGAGTTAGCAGAGAACCCCGCTGGGGCCCATTCCCCCTGGCCCCGGCACTGACCTCATGTCCACCTCATTGAAGGTGGTCAGCATGGCGCAGGTGTTCTGAGCCTCCTTCAGCCGCTGTGCGATCCTCTGACGCATCCGATTCATCTTTACCTGGAGGAGAAGTGTTGGTCTGAGATCCTGGGGTCACCTGACATGATGAGAAGAGGAGGGGGCACTTACCCTGTGTTCAGAGCGGGCAGCAGATGAGGCACCAGGAGGAGAGGTGGGTGGAGAGGTCGTCGGCTTCAGTGCAGACACTGGGGGGAAAGGAAGGTGTAACATGGAGGAGGTCCGGACCCCATCATCTCACACCATGAGTGACCCCTTAATCCCACACTCACCAGGCTTGGTCTCCAGGGGCTGCGCTGACACAGGTGGCACTGGGGGGATAGCTGTGGGGATAGGTCCTGTGGAGGCAGCTGGGGTAGGTGGTGCAGGGGCAGCTGCTGGGGGGGCCGCAGTCTCGGCAGGTTTGGTCTTGGGAGCAGCAGCTGTAGAGACAGAGTGGGTGAGGCTGCGCAGGGGGCACCTGATTGGCCACACAGCGGACAGGACTGGGTACCTCCAGACTTCCTGAGCACAAAGAGCGGGGTGCCACCCTCCACCTTGCCTCCATCGGGAACCAGCAGAGCCTCGATCACCCCTGAGGACGGGGCTGGAACCTGCACTGATGTCTGAGGGTAAAGGGTTAAGTGGTTATAAGAGGCTCAGAGGTCGAAGTTCACGGCTCCTAGCGGTTTCCTCACCTTATCCGTCTCAATCTCACACACCACTTCATCTTCAGCCACCGCGTCCCCCACAGCTGCAGCAGAGAAGGGGAGGAGATCACAAGGTGTCCCTGCAGATGGCCCCGCCCCCTCACACCACATGTCAGTTGCAGCATCCAATCATATGTACAGACCCCCAGCACTTACCCTTCTCCCACCTGACATCTCCTTCTGTGACGGATTCGGCAAATGCTGGGGTGTTTATGGTTAGGACATCCTGCCCTGGTGGGAAGAGAGGAGACCGGTCACAGAGGGTTACAGTGGGGTGGGATCCCCCCATAAAAGAGGCTCCGCCCCCAGAAAACTTACTGCAGACCGCCGATGTCCGGTAAAACCTGGCTGCCGGGGATATTAAAGGGGAGACCCTGCAGAGAGAAGAGAATAAGTGACCCCACAGAGCCCCTCCCCCTCTACTGCCCCCACCGCACCCAGTCCCGTGTATGACACAGAGCCCCTCCCCCTGTACTGCCCCGTGTATGACAGAGCCCCTCCCCCTCTACTGCCCCCACCGCACCCAGTCCCGTGTATGACACAGAGCCCCTCCCCCTGCACTGCCCCGTGTATGACAGAGCCCCTCCCCCTCTACTGCCCCCCACCGCACCCAGTCCCGTGTATGACACAGAGCCCCTCCCCCTGCAAGGCCCCATGTATGACAGAGCCCCTCCCCCTCTACTGCCCCCACCGCACCCAGTCCCGTGTATGACACAGAGCCCCTCCCCCTGCACTGCCCCGTGTATGACAGAGCCCCTCCCCCTCTACTACCCCCACCGCACCCAGTCCCGTGTATGACACAGAGCCCCTCCCCCTGCACTGCCCCGTGTATGACAGAGCCCCTCCCCCTCTACTGCCCCCACCGCACCCAGTCCCGTGTATGACACAGAGCCCCTCCCCCTGCACTGCCCCGTGTATGACAGAGCCCCTCCCCCTCTACTGCCCCCCACCGCACCCAGTCCCGTGTAGGACACAGAGCCCCTCCCCCTCTACTGCCCCCACCGCACCCAGTCCTGTGTAGGACACAAAGCCCCTCCCCCTCTACTACCCCCACCGCACCCAGTCCCGTGTAGGACACAGAGCCCCTCCCCCTCTACTGCTCCCACCGCACCCAGTCCCGTGTATGACACAGAGCCCCTCCCCCTGCACTGCCCCGTGTATGACAGAGCCCCTCCCCCTCTACTGCCCCCACCACACACCAGTCCCGTGTATGACACAGAGCCCCTCCCCCTGTACTGCCCCGTGTATGACAGAGCCCCTCCCCCTCTACTGCCCCCACCGCACCCAGTCCCGTGTATGACACAGAGCCCCTCCCCCTGTACTGCCCCGTGTATGACAGAGCCCCTCCCCCTCTACTGCCCCCACCGCACCCAGTCCCGTGTATGACACAGAGCCCCTCCCCCTGTACTGCCCCCACCATGTATTTTACACAGATGTTCAACCCATACACTTACGGGAGGATCCTGGCTGATGTGATGCCCCTCACTGCTGCGATCTCTGAAAGAGAAACATGTAAGAGGGACGAGGGGAGAGGACGAGGGTGGGGGGGGAGAGAAGAGAGAGAGGGGGGGGGAGAGGAGAGAGAGAGGGGGGGGAGAGGAGAGAGAGGGGGGGGAGAGGAGAGAGAGAGGGGGGAGAGGAGAGAGAGAGGGGGAGGGGGGGGAAGGAGGGGGGAGGAAGGAGGGGGGACAGAGGACGAGGGGGACAGAGGACGAGGGGGACAGAGGAAGAGGGGGACAGAGGAAGAGGGGGACAGAGGACGAGGGGGACAGAGGACGAGGGGGACAGAGGACGAGGGGGACAGAGGAAGAGGGGACAGAGGACGAGGGGGGGGAGGAGGGGGGGAAAGGAGGGGGGAAGGAGGGGGGAGAGGGAGGGGGAGGAAGGAGGGGGAGGAAGGAGGGGGAGGAAGGAGGGGGAGGAAGGAGAAGAGGGGGGTAGAGGGGGGAAGAGGGGGGGGGACAGGGGGGGGGAAGGGGGGACAGAGGAGGGGGACAGGACGAGGGGGGGAGGGGGAGAGAGGACAGAGGACGAGGGGGGGAGGGGGACAGAGGACGAGGAGGGGGGGGGGACAGAGGACGAGGGGGGGGGGGGGACAGAGGACGAGGGGGGGGGGACAGAGGACGAGGGGGGGGGGGACAGAGGACGAGGGGGGGGGGGACAGAGGACGAGGGGGGGGGGGACAGGACGAGGGGGGGGGGGGACAGGACGAGGGGGGGGGGGGGGACAGGACGAGGGGGGGGGGACAGGACGAGGGGGGGGGGGGACAGGACCGGGGGGGGGGGGGGGACAGAGGACCAGGGGGGGGGGGGGACAGAGGACCAGGGGGGGGGGGGGGACAGAGGACGGGGTGGGGGGGACAGAGGACGGTGGTGGGGGGACAGAGGACGGGGTGGGGGGACAGAGGACGGGGTGGGGGGACAGAGGACGGGGTGGGGGGACAGAGGACGGGGTGGGGGGACAGAGGACGGGGTGGGGGACAGAGGACGGGGTGGGGGGACAGAGGACGGGGTGGGGGGACAGAGGACGGGGTGGGGGGACAGAGACGGGGGGGGAGGGACAGAGGACGGGGGGGGAGGGACAGAGGACGGGGGGGGGGGGACAGAGGACGGGGGGGGGGGGACAGAGGACGGGGGGGGGGGGACAGAGGACGGGGGGGGGGGGACAGAGGACGGGGGGGGGGACAGAGGACGGGGGGGGGGACAGAGGACGGGGGGGGGGGGGGGACAGAGGACGAGGGGGGGGACAGAGGACGAGGGGGGGGACAGAGGACGAGGGGGGGGACAGAGGACGAGGGGGGGGACAGAGGACGAGGGGGGGGACAGAGGACGAGGGGGGGGACAGAGGACGAGGGGGGGGACAGAGGACGAGGGGGGGGACAGAGGACGAGGGGGGGGACAGAGGACGGGGGGGGGGACAGAGGACGGGGGGGGGACAGAGGACGGGGGGGGGGACAGAGGACGGGGGGGGGACAGAGGACGGGGGGGGGGACAGAGACGGGGGGGGGGACAGAGGACGGGGGGGGGGACAGAGGACGGGGGGGGGGACAGAGGACGGGGGGGGGGACAGAGGACGGGGGGGGGGACAGAGGACGGGGGGGGGGGGACAGAGGACGGGGGGGGGGACAGAGGACGGGGGGGGGGACAGAGGACGGGGGGGGGACAGAGGACGAGGGGGGAGGACAGAGGACGAGGGGGGAGGACAGAGGACGAGGGGGGAGGACAGAGGACGAGGGGGGAGGACAGAGGACGAGGAGGGGGGGGGGACAGAGGACGAGGAGGGGGGGGGACAGAGGACGAGGAGGGGGGGGGACAGAGAGACGAGGAGGGGGGGGGACAGAGGACGAGGAGGGGGGGACAGAGGACGAGGAGGGGGGGGGACAGAGGACGAGGAGGGGGGGGGACAGAGGACGAGGAGGGGGGGGGACAGAGGACGAGGAGGGGGGGGGACAGAGGACGAGGAGGGGGGGGGACAGAGGACGAGGAGGGGGGGGGACAGAGGACGAGGAGGGGGGGGGACAGAGGACGAGGAGGGGGGGGGGACAGAGGACGAGGAGGGGGGGGGGACAGAGGACGAGGAGGGGGGGGGGACAGAGGACGAGGAGGGGGGGGGGGACAGAGGACGAGGAGGGGGGGGGGACAGAGGACGAGGAGGGGGGGGGGACAGAGGACGAGGAGGGGGGGGGACAGAGGACGAGGAGGGGGGGGGGGACAGAGGACGAGGAGGGGGGGGGACAGAGGACGAGGAGGGGGGGGGGACAGAGGACGAGGAGGGGGGGGGGACAGAGGACGAGAGGGGGGGGGGGACAGAGGACGAGGAGGGGGGGGGGACAGAGGACGAGGAGGGGGGGGGGACAGAGGACGAGGAGGGGGGGGGGGACAGAGGACGAGGAGGGGGGGGGGACAGAGGACGAGGAGGGGGGGGGGACAGAGGACGAGGAGGGGGGGGGGACAGAGGACGAGGAGGGGGGGGGGGACAGAGGACGAGGAGGGGGGGGGGGACAGAGGACGAGGGGGGGGGGGGGACAGAGGACGAGGGGGAGGGGGACAGAGGACGAGGGGGAGGGGGACAGAGGACGAGGGGGGGGGACAGAGGACGAGGGGGGGGGGACAGAGGACGAGGGGGGGGGACAGAGGACGAGGGGGACGGGACAGAGGACGAGGGGGACGGGACAGAGGACGAGGGGGACGGGACAGAGGACGAGGGGGACGACAGAGGACGAGGGGGACGACAGAGGACGAGGGGGACGACAGAGGACGAGGGGGACGACAGAGGACGAGGGGGACGACAGAGGACGAGGGGGGGGGGGACGACAGAGGACGAGGGGGGGGGGGGGACGACAGAGGACGAGGGGGGGGGGGGACGACAGAGGACGAGGGGGGGGGGGGACGACAGAGGACGAGGGGGGGGAGGACAGAGGACGAGGGGGGGACGGACAGAGGACGGGGGGGGGACAGAGGACGGGGGGGGGACAGAGGACGGGGGGGGACAGAGGACGGGGGGGGACAGAGGACGGGGGGGGACAGAGGACGGGGGGGGACAGAGGACGGGGGGGGGGACAGAGGACGGGGGGGGGACAGAGGACGGGGGGGGACAGAGGACGGGGGGGGGGGGGGACAGAGGACGGGGGGGGGGGGGGACAGAGGACGGGGGGGGGGGGGGACAGAGGACGAGGGGGGGGGGACAGAGGACGAGGGGGGGGGGACAGAGGACGAGGGGGGGGGACAGAGGACGAGGGGGGGGGACAGAGGACGAGGGGGGGGGACAGAGGACGAGGGGGGGGGGACAGAGGACGAGGGGGGGGGACAGAGGACGAGGGGGGGGGGACAGAGGACGAGGGGGGGGGGACAGAGGACGAGGGGGGGGGACAGAGGACGAGGGGGGGGGACAGAGGACGAGGGGGGGGGGACAGAGGACGAGGGGGGGGGACAGAGGACGAGGGGGGGGGGACAGAGGACGAGGGGGGGGACAGAGGACGAGGGGGGGGGGGGACAGAGGACGAGGGGGGGGGGGGACAGAGGACGAGGGGGGGGGGGACAGAGGACGAAGGGGGGGGGACAGAGGACAAGGGGGGGGAACAGAGGACGAGGGGGGGGGGACAGAGGACGAGGGGGGGGGGGACAGAGGACGAGGGGGGGGGGGACAGAGGACGAGGGGGGGGACAGAGGACGAGGGGGGGGGGACAGAGGACGAGGGGGGGGGGGACAGAGGACGGGGGGGGGGACAGAGGACGAGGGGGGGGGGACAGAGGACGAGGGGGGGGGGACAGAGGACGAGGGGGGGGGGGACAGAGGACGAGGGGGGGGGGACAGAGGACGAGGGGGGGGGGACAGAGGACGAGGGGGGGGGGACAGAGGACGAGGGGGGGGGGGACAGAGGACGAGGGGGGGGGACAGAGGACGAGGGGGGGGGACAGAGGACGGGGGGGGGGGGACAGAGGACGAGGGGGGGGGACAGAGGACGAGGGGGGGGGGGGACAGAGGAGGGGGGGGGGACAGAGGACGGGGGGGGGGGGACAGAGGACGGGGGGGGGGGACAGAGGACGGGGGGGGGGGACAGAGGACGAGGGGGGGGGACAGAGGACGAGGGGGGGGACAGAGGACGAGGGGGGGGACAGAGGACGAGGGGGGGGACAGAGGACGAGGGGGGGGACAGAGGACGAGGGGGGGGACAGAGGACGAGGGGGGGGACAGAGGACGAGGGGGGGGACAGAGGACGAGGGGGGACAGAGGACGAGGGGGACAGAGGACGAGGGGGACAGAGGACGAGGGGGACAGAGGACGAGGGGGACAGAGGACGAGGGGGACAGAGGACGAGGGGGACAGAGGACGAGGGGGACAGAGGACGAGGGGGACAGAGGACGAGGGGGACAGAGGACGACGTGGACATAGGACGAGGGGGACAGACGACGAGGGGGGGGGGGGGACAGAGGACGAGGGGGGGGGGACAGAGGACGAGGGGGGGGGACAGAGGACGAGGGGGGGGGGACAGAGGACGACGGGGGGGGGACAGAGGACGACGGGGGGGGGACAGAGGACGACGGGGGGGGGACAGAGGACGAGGGGGGGGGGACAGAGGACGAGGGGGGGGGACAGAGGACGACGGGGGGGGACAGAGGACGACGGGGGGGGGACAGAGGACGACGGGGGGGGGACAGAGGACGACGGGGGGGGGGGGACAGAGGACGACGGGGGGGGGGGGGGGGGGACAGAGGACGACGGGGGGGGGGGGGGGACAGAGGACGACGGGGGGGGGGGGGACAGAGGACGAGGGGGGGGGGGGACAGCGGACGAGGGGGGGGGGGGGACAGAGGACGAGGGGGGGACAGAGGACGAGGGGGGGGGACAGAGGACGAGGGGGGGGGACAGAGGACGGGGGGGGGACAGAGGACGGGGGGGGGACAGAGGACGAGGGGGGGGACAGAGGACGAGGGGGGGGGGGACAGAGGAAGGGGGGGGGGGGACAGAGGACGAGGGGGGGGGGGACAGAGGACGAGGGGGGGGGGACAGAGGACGAGGGGGGGGGGGACAGAGGACGAGGGGGGGGGGGACAGAGGACGAGGGGGGGGGGGACAGAGGACGAGGGGGGGGGGGACAGAGGACGAGGGGGGGGGGACAGAGGACGAGGGGGGGGGGACAGAGGACGAGGGGGGGGGGGACAGAGGACGAGGGGGGGGGGACAGAGGACGAGGGGGGGGGACAGAGGACGAGGGGGGGGGACAGAGGACGAGGGGGGGGGGACAGAGGACGAGGGGGGGGGGACAGAGGACGAGGGGGGGGGGGACAGAGGACGAGGGGGGGGGGACAGAGGACGAGGGGGGGGGGGACAGAGGACGAGGGGGGGGGGACAGAGGACGAGGGGGGGGGACAGAGGACGAGAGGGGGGGACAGAGGACGAGAGGGGGGGGACAGAGGACGAGAGGGGGGGGACAGAGGACGAGGGGGGGGGACAGAGGACGAGGGGGGGGGACAGAGGACGAGGGGGGGGGGACAGAGGACGAGGGGGGGGGGACAGAGGACGAGGGGGGGGGGACAGAGGACGAGGGGGGGGGGACAGAGGACGAGGGGGGGGGGGACAGAGGACGAGGGGGGGGGACAGAGGACGAGGGGGGGACAGAGGACGAGGGGGGGGGACAGAGGACGAGGGGGGGGACAGAGGACGAGGGGGGGGACAGAGGACGAGGGGGGGGACAGAGGACGAGGGGGGGGGACAGAGGACGAGGGGGGGGGGGACAGAGGACGAGTGGGGGGGGGACAGAGGACGAGGGGGGGGGACAGAGGACGAGGGGGGGGGACAGAGGACGAGGGGGGGGACAGAGGACGAGGGGGGGGAGGGGGGGCAGGACGAGGGGGGGGAGGGGGGGGCAGGACGAGGGGGACAGAGGACGAGGGGGGGAGGAGGAGGGGGACAGAGGACAAGGGAGGGGTGGAATAGGGGGGGGACAGAGGACGAAGGGGGGGGGGGAGGAGGGGGACAGAGGACGAAGGGGGGGGGGAGGGAGGGGGACAGAGGACGAAGGGGGGGGGGGGAGGGGGACAGAGGACGAAGGGGGGGGGGGGAGGGGGACAGAGGACGAAGGGGGGGGGGGAGGGGGACAGAGGACGAAGGGGGGGGGAGGGGGACAGAGGACGAAGGGGGGGGGGGAGGGGGACAGAGGACGAAGGGGGGGAGGAGGAGGGGGACAGAGGACGAGGGGGGGAGGAGGGCGACAGAGGACGAGGGGGGGGGAGGAGGGCGACAGAGGACGAGGGGGGGGAGCAGGGCGACAGAGGACGAGGGGGGGGAGCAGGGCGACAGAGGCCGAGGGGGGGGAGCAGGGCGACAGAGGACGAGGGGGGGGAGCAGGGGGCGACAGAGGACGAGAGGGGGGCGACAGAGGACGAGAGGGGGGGGAGGAGGGGGGGGCCACAGAGGACGAGGGGTTGGGAGGAGGGGGGCGACAGGACGAGGGGGGGGGAGGAGGGCAACGGAGGACGAGGGGGGGGGGGGAGGAGGGCGACAGAGGACGAGGGGGGGAGGAGGAGGGGGACAGAGGACGAGAAGCAGAGCACAAGAGATCTACTCACGTATGACAGGACGAGCCGCCTCAGGGCCCTACAGGAAAAAAGGAGAAGTAGATCAGCAGGATGGCAGCCACCAGAGAGACAACAGCTCCCCCCCCCCCCCCGACTACACGTTTTGTTATATCACATACATCTATCATGTGCCGATCCATGGGGGGGGGGGGGGGGATCTGAACCAAGAATCGTCAGGTGGACTAGAACCTAGAACTTTTATAGTAATGAGAAGATACCTGGGGGGCAGATCACAGGATGTACATAACATGGGGGGGACGCAGATCACAGGATGTACATAACATGGGGGGGACGCAGATCACAGGATGTACATAACATGGGGGGGACGCAGATCACAGGATGTACATAACATGGGGGGGACGCAGATCACAGGATGTACATAACGGGGGGGACGCAGATCACAGGATGTACATAACATGGGGGGGACGCAGATCACAGGATGTACATAACATGGGGGGGACGCAGATCACAGGATGTACATAACATGGGGGGGACGCAGATCACAGGATGTACATAACATGGGGGGGGACGCAGATCACAGGATGTACATAACATGGGGGGGACGCAGATCACAGGATGTACATAACATGGGGGGGACGCAGATCACAGGATGTACATAACATGGGGGGGACGCAGATCACAGGATGTACATAACATGGGGGGGGCAGATCACAGGATGTACATAACATGTGGGGGGGGGGCAGATCACAGGATGTACATAACATGGGGGGGCAGATCACAGGATGTACATAACATGGGGGGGGCAGATCACAGGATGTACATAACATGGGGGGCAGATCACAGGATGTACATAACATGGGGGGGCAGATCACAGGATGTACATAACATGAGGGGGGGCAGATCACAGGATGTACATAACATGGGGGGGGGGCAGATCACAGGATGTACATAACATGGGGGGGGGCAGATCACAGGATGTACATAACATGGGGGGGGGGTCAGATCACAGGATGTACATAACATGGGGGGGGGCAGATCACAGGATGTACATAACATGGGGGGGGCAGATCACAGGATGTACATAACATGGGGGGGGTCAGATCACAGGATGTACATAACATGGTGGGGGCAGATCACAGGATGTACATAACATGGGTGGGGGGCAGATCACAGGATGTACATAACATGGGGGGCGCACATGACAGGATGTACAAAACATGGGGGGACGCATCACAGGATGTACATAACATAGGGGGGGCAGATCACAGAATGTACATAACATAGGGGGGGGCAGATCACAGGATGTACATAACATGGGGGGGCAGATCACAGGATGTACATAACATAGGGGGGGGCAGATCACAGGATGTACATAACATGGGGGGGCAGATCACAGGATGTACATAACATGGGGGGGCAGATCACAGGATGTACATAACATGGGGGGGCAGATCACAGGATGTACATAACATGGGGGGGGCAGATCACAGGATGTACATGACATGGGGGGGGGCAGATCACAGGATGTAAATTACATGGGGGGGGCAGATCACAGGATGTACATAACATGGGGGGGGGGCAGATCACAGGATGTACATAACATGGGGGGGCAGATCACAGGATGTACATAACATGGGGGGGGGGGCAGATCACAGGATGTACATAACATGGGGGGGGGCAGATCACAGGATGTACATAACATGGGGGGGGGGCAGATCACAGGATGTACATAACATGGGGGGGGGGCAGATCACAGGATGTACATAACATGGGGGGCAGATCACAGGATGTACATAACATGGGGGGGCAGATCACAGGATGTACATAACATGGGGGGGCCAGATCACAGGATGTACATAACATGGGGGGGGGGGCAGATCACAGGATGTACATAACATGGGGGGGGGGCAGATCACAGATGTACATAACATGGGGGGGGGGCAGATCACAGGATGTACATAACATGGGGGGGGGGGGGCAGATCACAGGATGTACATAACATGGGGGGGGGCAGATCACAGGATGTACATAACATGGGGGGCAGATCACAGGATGTACATAACATGGGGGGGGCAGATCACAGGATGTACATAACATGGGGGGGGCAGATCACAGGATGTACATAACATGGGGGGGGCAGTTCACAGGATGTACATAACATGGGGGGGGGCAGATCACAGGATGTAAATAACATCGGGTATATCCGGGGGAGGGGGCAGTTGTGGGAGAGGCGTGGGGTATATCTGGGGGGGGGGGGGCAGTTGTAGGAGAGGTGTGGGGTATATCCGGGGGGGCAGTTGTGGGAGAGAGGTGTGGGGTATATCCGGGGGGGGGCAGTTGTGGGAGAGGTGTGGGGTATATCCGGGGGGGGGGGCAGTTGTGGGAGAGGTGTGGGGTATATCCGGGGGGGGGGGGCAGTTGTGGGAGAGGTGTGGGGTATATCCGGGGGGGGGGCAGTTGTGGGAGAGGTGTGGGGTATATCTGGGGGGGGGGGGGCAGTTGTAGGAGAGGTGTGGGGTATATCCGGGGGGGCAGTTGTGGGAGAGGTGTGGGGGTATATCCGGGGGGGGGCAGTTGTGGGAGAGGTGTGGGGTATATCCGGGGGGGGGCAGTTGTGGGAGAGGTGTGGGGTATATCCGGGGGGGGGGGGGCAGTTGTGGGAGAGGTGTGGGGTATATCCGGGGGGGGCAGTTGTGGAAAGGTGTGGGGTATATCCGGGGGGGCAGTTGTGGGAGAGGTGTGGGATATATCTGGGGGGGCAGTTGTGGGAGAGGTGTGGGATATTTCCGGGGGGGCAGTTGTGGGAGAGGTGTGGGGTATATCCGGGGGGCAGTTGTGGGAGAGGTGTGGGGTATATCCGGGGGGGACAGTTGTGGGGTATATCCGGGGGGCAGTTGTGGGAGAGGTGTGGGGTATATCCGGGGGGGCAGTTGTGGGGTATATCCGGGGGCAGTTGTGGGAGAGGTGTGGGGTATATCCGGGGGGACAGTTGTGGGAGAGGTGTGGGGTATATCCGGGGGGCAGTTGTGGGGTATATCCGGGGGCAGTTGTGGGAGAGGTGTGGGGTATATCCGGGGGGGCAGTTGTGGGAGAGGTGTTGGATATATCCGGGGGGGCAGTTGTGGGAGAGGTGTGGGATATATCCGGGGGGGCAGTTGTGGGAGAGGTGTGGGATATATCCAGGGGGGCAGTTGTGGGAGAGGTGTGGGGTATATCCGGGGGGGACAGTTGTGGGGTATATCCGGGGGGCAGTTGTGGGAGAGGTGTGGGGTATATCCGGGGGGGCAGTTGTGGGGTATATCCGGGGGCAGTTGTGGGAGAGGTGTGGGATATATCCGGGGGGGGGCAGTTGTGGGGTATATCCGGGGGCAGTTGTGGGAGAGGTGTGGGATATATCCGGGGGGGGGGGGGGGGGGCAGTTGTGGGACATATCCGGGGGGGGGCAGTTGTGGGAGAGGTGTGGGGTATATCCGGGGGGGCAGTTGTGGGACAGTTGTGGGGTATATCTGGGGGGGGGCAGTTGTGGGACATATCCGGGGGCAGTTGTGGGAGAGGTGTGGGGTATATCCGGGGGGACAGTTGTGGGACATATCCGGGGGCAGTTGTGGGAGAGGTGTGGGGTATATCCGGGGGGGGGGGGCAGTTGTGGGGTATATCCGGGGGCAGTTGTGGGAGAGGTGTGGGATATATCCGCGGGGGGGGTGGCAGTTGTGGGATATATCCGGGGGGGGGGGGCAGAGTTGTGGGAGAGGTGTGGGGTATATCCGGGGGGGCAGTTGTGGGAGAGGTGTGGGGTATATCTGGGGGGGGCAGTTGTGGGACATATCCGGGGGCAGTTGTGGGAGAGGTGTGGGATATATCCGGGGGGGGGGGGGGCAGTTGTGGGGTATATCCGGGGGCAGTTGTGGGAGAGGTGTGGGGTATATCCGGAGGGGGGGGGGGCAGTTGTGGGAGAGGTGTGGGGTATATCCGGAGGGGGGGGGGGCAGTTGTGGGAGAGGTGTGGGGTATATCCGGAGGGGGGGGGCAGTTGTGGGAGAGGTGTGGGGTATATCCAGGGGGGCAGTTGTGGGAGAGGTGTGGGGTATATCCGGGGGGGCAGTTGTGGGGTATATCTGGGGGGGGGGCAGTTGTGGGACATATCCGGGGGCAGTTGTGGGAGAGGTGTGGGGTATATCCGGGGGGACAGTTGTGGGATATATCCGGGGGCAGTTGTGGGAGAGGTGTGGGATATATCCGGGGGGGGGGGGGCAGTTGTGGGATATATCCGGGGGGGGGGGGGGCAGTTGTGGGAGAGGTGTGGGGTATATCCGGAGGGGGGGGGCAGTTGTGGGAGAGGTGTGGGGTATATCCGGGGGGGCAGTTGTGGGAGAGGTGTGGGGTATATCCGGGGGGGGCAGTTGTGGGAGAGGTGTGGGGTATATCCGGGGGCAGTTGTGGGGTATATCCGGGGGCAGTTGTGGGAGAGGTGTGGGGTATATCCGGGGGGGGCAGTTGTGGGGTATATTCGGGGGGCAGTTGTTAGAGAGGTGTGGGGTATATCCGGGGGCAGTTGTGGGGTATATCCGGGGGCAGTTGTGGGAGAGGTGTGGGGTATATCTGGGGGGGCAGTTGTGGGAGAGGTGTTGGGTATATCCAGGGGGGCAGTTGTGGGAGAGGTGTGGGGTATATCCGGGGGGGGGGCAGTTGTGGGAGAGGTGTGGGGTATATCTGGGGGGGCAGTTGTGGGACATATCCGGGGGCAGTTGTGGGAGAGGTGTGGGGTATATCCGGGGGGGGACAGTTGTGGGGTATATCCGGGGGCAGTTGTGGGAGAGGTGTGGGCTATATCCGGGGGCAGTTGTGGGAGAGGTGTGGGGTATATCCGGGGGCAGTTGTGGGAGAGGTGTGGGGTATATCCGGGGGGGCAGTTGTGGGAGAGGTGTGGGGTATATCCGGGGGGGCAGTTGTGGGAGAGGTGTGGGGTATATCCGGGGGGGCAGTTGTGGGAGAGGTGTGGGGTATATCCGGGGGGGCAGTTGTGGGAGAGGTGTGGGGTATATCCGGGGGGGCAGTTGTGGGAGAGGTGTGGGGTATATCCGGGGGGGCAGTTGTGGGAGAGGTGTGGGGTATATCCGGGGGGGCAGTTGTGGGAGAGGTGTGGGGTATATCCGGGGGGGCAGTTGTGGGAGAGGTGTGGGGTATATCCGGGGGGGGCAGTTGTGGGAGAGGTGTGGGGTATATCCGGGGGGGCAGTTGTGGGAGAGGTGTGGGGTATATCCGGGGGGGCAGTTGTGGGAGAGGTGTGGGGTATATCCGGGGGGCAGTTGTGGGAGAGGTGTGGGGTATATCCGGGGGGGCAGTTGTGGGAGAGGTGTGGGGTATATCCGGGGGCAGTTGTGGGAGAGGTGTGGGGTATATCCGGGGGCAGTTGTGGGGTATATCCGGGGGGGCAGTTGTGGGGTATATCCGGGGGGGCAGTTGTGGGGTATATCCGGGGGGGGCAGTTGTGGGAGAGGTGTGGGGTATATCCGGGGGGGGCAGTTGTGGGAGAGGTGTGGGGTATATCCGGGGGCAGTTGTGGGAGAGGTGTGGGGTATATCCGGGGGGGGGCAGTTGTGGGAGAGGTGTGGGGTATATCCGGGGGCAGTTGTGGGAGAGGTGTGGGGTATATCCGGGGGCTGTTGTGGGAGAGGTGTGGGGTATATCCGGGGGCTGTTGTGGGAGAGGTGTGGGGTATATCCGGGGGCAGTTGTGGGAGAGGTGTGGGGTATATCCGGGGGCAGTTGTGGGAGAGGTGTGGGGTATATCCGGGGGGGCAGTTGTGGGGTATATCCGGGGGGGGCAGTTGTGGGAGAGGTGTGGGGTATATCCGGGGGCAGTTGTGGGAGAGGTGTGGGGTATATCCGGGGGGCAGTTGTGGGGTATATCCGGGGGGGCAGTTGTGGGAGAGGTGTGGGGTATATCCGGGGGGGCAGTTGTGGGGTATATCCGGGGGCAGTTGTGGGAGAGGTGTGGGGTATATCCGGGGGCAGTTGTGGGAGAGGTGTGGGGTATATCCGGGGGCAGTTGTGGGAGAGGTGTGGGGTATATCCGGGGGCAGTTGTGGGAGAGGTGTGGGGTATATCCGGGGGCAGTTGTGGGAGAGGTGTGGGGTATATCCGGGGGCAGTTGTGGGAGAGGTGTGGGGTATATCCGGGGGCTGTTGTGGGAGAGGTGTGGGGTATATCCGGGGGCTGTTGTGGGAGAGGTGTGGGGTATATCCGGGGGCAGTTGTGGGAGAGGTGTGGGGTATATCCGGGGGGGGGGCAGTTGTGGGAGAGGTGTGGGGTATATCCGGGGGGGCAGTTGTGGGGTATATCCGGGGGGGGCAGTTGTGGGAGAGGTGTGGGGTATATCCGGGGGCAGTTGTGGGAGAGGTGTGGGGTATATCCGGGGGGGCAGTTGTGGGGTATATCCGGGGGGGCAGTTGTGGGAGAGGTGTGGGGTATATCCGGGGGGGCAGTTGTGGGGTATATCCGGGGGCAGTTGTGGGAGAGGTGTGGGGTATATCCGGGGGCAGTTGTGGGAGAGGTGTGGGGTATATCCGGGGGCAGTTGTGGGAGAGGTGTGGGGTATATCCGGGGGCAGTTGTGGGAGAGGTGTGGGGTATATCCGGGGGCAGTTGTGGGAGAGGTGTGGGGTATATCCGGGGGCTGTTGTGGGAGAGGTGTGGGGTATATCCGGGGGCTGTTGTGGGAGAGGTGTGGGGTATATCCGGGGGCAGTTGTGGGAGAGGTGTGGGGTATATCCGGGGGGGGGGCAGTTGTGGGAGAGGTGTGGGGTATATCCGGGGGGGCAGTTGTGGGGTATATCCGGGGGGGGCAGTTGTGGGAGAGGTGTGGGGTATATCCGGGGGGGCAGTTGTGGGGTATATCCGGGGGGGGCAGTTGTGGGAGAGGTGTGGGGTATATCCGGGGGCAGTTGTGGGAGAGGTGTGGGGTATATCCGGGGGGGGGCAGTTGTGGGAGAGGTGTGGGGTATATCCGGGGGGGCAGTTGTGGGGTATATCCGGGGGGGGCAGTTGTGGGAGAGGTGTGGGGTATATCCGGGGGGGCAGTTGTGGGGTATATCCGGGGGCAGTTGTGGGAGAGGTGTGGGGTATATCCGGGGGGGCAGTTGTGGGGTATATCCGGGGGCAGTTGTGGGAGAGGTGTGGGGTATATCCGGGGGCAGTTGTGGGAGAGGTGTGGGGTATATCCGGGGGCAGTTGTGGGGTGACAGGACGGGCCTGGGCCTCACCCTCCACCCCGTAGCTCGGACTCACCCGCCGGAGGGCAGTTACGGGGCAGCGCAGCGCCCGGACCAGGCAGCGGGACAACATGGTCGGGACACAGCTCAAGGACACGCCGGAAACAAGACCGGACCAACGACCCCAAAGGAGGGGAGGAGAAAACTACTTCCGGCCGGGCCGAGACACCTTCCGACTGCAGCGGACAATACTTCACTTCCGGAGTTTAAAGCTCATTTCGCTCAATAGAAGACGCCCCGGACGGAGACAGGAAGTTATGAGAACTGTGTCCTCTAGTGACTGGTGCGAAATGGAATGTACCATTGTGACTAGATCCGGGGCAGTGAGGGCGCCCGTGGATACTGAGAAGAGGAAATATCTATTTGAGCAGCACTGCGCCCTCTAGTGGTCAGTATAAGGAGCAGTGCGCCCTCTAGTGGTCAGTATAAAGGAGCGGTGCGCCCTCTAGTGGTCAGTATAAAGGAGCGGTGCGCCCTCTAGTGGTCAGTATAAAGGAGCGGTGCGCCCTCTAGTGGTCAGTATAAGGAGCAGTGCGCCCTCTAGTGGTCAGTATAAAGGAGCAGTGCGCCCTCTAGTGGTCAGTATAAGGAGCGGTGCGCCCTCTAGTGGTCAGTATAAAGGAGCGGTGCGCCCTCTAGTGGTCAGTATAAAGGAGCGGTGCGCCCTCTAGTGGTCAGTATAAGGAGCAGTGCAGCCTCTAGTGGTCAGTATAAGGAGCGGTGCGGCCTCTAGTGGTCAGTATAAGGAGCGGTGCGGCCTCTAGTGGTCAGTATAAGCAGCGGTGCGGCCTCTAGTGGTCAGTATAAGCAGCGGTGCGCCCTCTAGTGGTCAGTATAAAGGAGCAGTGCGCCCTCTAGTGGTCAGTATAAGGAGCAGTGCGGCCTCTAGTGGTCAGTATAAGGAGCAGTGCGCCCTCTAGTGGTCAGTATAAAGGAGCAGTGCGCCCTCTAGTGGTCAGTATAAAGGAGCAGTGCGCCCTCTAGTGGTCAGTATAAGGAGCGGTGCGGCCTCTAGTGGTCAGTATAAGGAGCGGTGCGGCCTCTAGTGGTCAGTATAAGGAGCGGTGCGGCCTCTAGTGGTCAGTATAAGGAGCGGTGCGGCCTCTAGTGGTCAGTATAAGGAGCGGTGCGGCCTCTAGTGGTCAGTATAAGGAGCGGTGCGGCCTCTAGTGGTCAGTATAAAGGAGCGGTGCGGCCTCTAGTGGTCAGTATAAAGGAGCGGTGCGGCCTCTAGTGGTCAGTATAAAGGAGCGGTGCGCCCTCTAGTAGTCAGTATAAAGGAGCGGTGCGCCCTCTAGTAGTCAGTATAAAGGAGCGGTGCGCCCTCTAGTAGTCAGTATAAAGGAGCGGTGCGCCCTCTAGTGGTCAGTATAAAGGAGCGGTGCGCCCTCTAGTGGTCAGTATAAGGAGCGGTGCGCCCTCTAGTGGTCAGTATAAGGAGCGGTGCGCCCTCTAGTGGTCAGTATAAGGAGCGGCGCGCCCTCTAGTGGTCAGTATAAGGAGCGGCGCGCCCTCTAGTGGTCAGTATAAGGAGCGACGCGCCCTCTAGTGGTCAGTATAAGGAGAAGTGCGGCCTCTAGTGGTCAGTATAAGGAGAGGTGCGGCCTCTAGTGGTCAGTATAAGGAGCGGTGCGGCCTCTAGTGGTCAGTATAGGGAGCGACGCGCCCTCTAGTGGTCAGTATAAGGAGCGACGCGCCCTCTAGTGGTCAGTATAAGGAGAAGTGCGGCCTCTAGTGGTCAGTATAAGGAGAAGTGCGGCCTCTAGTGGTCAGTATAAGGAGAGGTGCGGCCTCTAGTGGTCAGTATAAAGGAGCGGTGCGGCCTCTAGTGGTCAGTATAAGGAGCGGTGCGCCCTCTAGTGGTCAGTATAAGGAGCGGTGCGCCCTCTAGTGGTCAGTATAAGGAGCGGTGCGCCCTCTAGTGGTCAGTATAAGGAGCGGTGCGCCCTCTAGTGGTCAGTATAAGGAGCGGTGCGCCCTCTAGTGGTCAGTATAAGGAGCGGTGCGCCCTCTAGTGGTCAGTATAAGGAGCGGTGCGCCCTCTAGTGGTCAGTATAAGGAGCGGTGCGCCCTCTAGTGGTCAGTATAAGGAGCGGTGCGCCCTCTAGTGGTCAGTATAAGGAGCGGTGCGCCCTCTAGTGGTCAGTATAAGGAGCGGTGCGCCCTCTAGTGGTCAGTATAAGGAGCGGTGCGCCCTCTAGTGGTCAGTATAAGGAGCGGTGCGCCCTCTAGTGGTCAGTATAAGGAGCGGTGCGCCCTCTAGTGGTCAGTATAAGGAGCGGTGCGCCCTCTAGTGGTCAGTATAAGGAGCGGTGCGCCCTCTAGTGGTCAGTATAAGGAGCGGTGCGCCCTCTAGTGGTCAGTATAAGGAGCGGTGCGCCCTCTAGTGGTCAGTATAAGGAGCGGTGCGCCCTCTAGTGGTCAGTATAAGGAGCGGTGCGCCCTCTAGTGGTCAGTATAAGGAGCGGTGCGCCCTCTAGTGGTCAGTATAAGGAGCGGTGCGGCCTCTAGTGGTCAGTATAAGGAGCGGTGCGGCCTCTAGTGGTCAGTATAAGGAGCGGTGCGGCCTCTAGTGGTCAGTATAAGGAGCGGTGCGGCCTCTAGTGGTCAGTATAAGGAGCGGTGCGGCCTCTAGTGGTCAGTATAAGGAGCGGTGCGGCCTCTAGTGGTCAGTATAAGGAGCGGTGCGCCCTCTAGTGGTCAGTATAAGGAGCGGTGCGCCCTCTAGTGGTCAGTATAAGGAGCGGTGCGCCCTCTAGTGGTCAGTATAAGGAGCGGTGCGGCCTCTAGTGGTCAGTATAAGGAGCGGTGCGGCCTCTAGTGGTCAGTATAAGGAGCGGTGCGGCCTCTAGTGGTCAGTATAAGGAGCGGTGCGGCCTCTAGTGGTCAGTATAAGGAGCGGTGCGGCCTCTAGTGGTCAGTATAAGGAGCGGTGCGGCCTCTAGTGGTCAGTATAAGGAGCGGTGCGGCCTCTAGTGGTCAGTATAAGGAGCGGTGCGGCCTCTAGTGGTCAGTATAAGGAGCGGTGCGGCCTCTAGTGGTCAGTATAAGGAGCGGTGCGGCCTCTAGTGGTCAGTATAAGGAGCGGTGCGGCCTCTAGTGGTCAGTATAAGGAGCGGTGCGGCCTCTAGTGGTCAGTATAAGGAGCGGTGCGGCCTCTAGTGGTCAGTATAAGGAGCGGTGCGCCCTCTAGTGGTCAGTATAAGGAGCGGTGCGGCCTCTAGTGGTCAGTATAAGGAGCGGTGCGGCCTCTAGTGGTCAGTATAAGGAGCGGTGCGGCCTCTAGTGGTCAGTATAAGGAGCGGTGCGCCCTCTAGTGGTCAGTATAAGGAGCGGTGCGGCCTCTAGTGGTCAGTATAAGGAGCGGTGCGGCCTCTAGTGGTCAGTATAAGGAGCGGTGCGGCCTCTAGTGGTCAGTATAAGGAGCGGTGCGGCCTCTAGTGGTCAGTATAAGGAGCGGTGCGGCCTCTAGTGGTCAGTATAAGGAGCGGTGCGCCCTCTAGTGGTCAGTATAAGGAGCGGTGCGCCCTCTAGTGGTCAGTATAAGGAGCGGTGCGCCCTCTAGTGGTCAGTATAAGGAGCGGTGCGGCCTCTAGTGGTCAGTATAAGGAGCGGTGCGCCCTCTAGTGGTCAGTATAAGGAGCGGTGCGGCCTCTAGTGGTCAGTATAAGGAGCGGTGCGGCCTCTAGTGGTCAGTATAAGGAGCGGTGCGGCCTCTAGTGGTCAGTATAAGGAGCGGTGCGGCCTCTAGTGGTCAGTATAAGGAGCGGTGCGGCCTCTAGTGGTCAGTATAAGGAGCGGTGCGCCCTCTAGTGGTCAGTATAAGGAGCGGTGCGCCCTCTAGTGGTCAGTATAAGGAGCGGTGCGCCCTCTAGTGGTCAGTATAAGGAGCGGTGCGGCCTCTAGTGGTCAGTATAAGGAGCGGTGCGCCCTCTAGTGGTCAGTATAAGGAGCGGTGCGCCCTCTAGTGGTCACTTCCTCTGTTTCTCCTCTTGACGTTTTTTTCTGCTGATTAAACATTTATTCCACCAATACCATCAAAGTTTTATTCAAATATCTTTATTATAAATAAACAAACAAAAACATGTTCAAAATGATAAAAGGTGCAAAGATGTAACTGGTATAGACGTTACCGGTCTAAGGAAATATGGCAATTCGGCTGCATTCACATCTCGGTTTTACACTACGGGTGCTGGATCTGACTGGGGGAGGGGCAAACCGGGCGCTCCCGTACCCCAGCCGGACTAGCGCTAAACTCCATTCACGTTAACGAGCCGTCTGGAGTCAAACAGTGACTCCGGTCGAATCATTTTTTACCCGTATCCAGTTTTGTGACCGGATCAGGATGACAATTGCTTCATCTTGGTCTGAAATAATGGAAATGTCAGAAAAACGTAGATCAGCTTCTCCGACCACAGAATGCAGAGGCAGTCTAAGAAATGCCGCTGATCTTGCCTGGAGCTGCCTGTATTGTCTTGTTGCCATCACATTTATCCCAGGGTACCCAAATTTCTCTGTCACAGGGCAAAATATGTCCAGATGCAGACTCTGAGGTGGGGGGGGGGGGTCACCTGACTCCTGCTGAGCCAATCCACCTAGTTGTTCATGAGGCCTCTGATATGAACCGCCCCGAGGTCCAGAAGGTACTTCTCTACCCAAGTCATCAGCAGTCGACATTCTTCTGCCAGTCTGATCGACCTGGTTCCCCTTTCCCTAGTTTGATACAGTAGACTGGAAGGAGGTTGTCTGACTGGACCAGGGCCCGGTGGTGCTGGACTCACAGGCTTAAATGCAGCAAGGCCAGGCAAACCACTCAATTCCTTCAAATGGAAGAGAGACAAGTCTCTTTTGACCATACGCCCTGAACCCAATGAGGGCACAGGCGAGTCCGCCTAGTCTACACTGGACCCATCTGTGGTAAGCAAGAGCTGTGGAAGAAGAGAGATCTCTCCCCCGTTGCAAGCTGCTGGGGAAGCAACCACCACTGGAGCTCTGATACAGTCAAAGCTGAAAGAGACTCCTGTACAGACCGGAGTTTGTTGGCTTTGAGAGGCCTGATGTAAGCTCTGTGCCACAACACCGCATCCAGAGAGGAGATCATGCGCCCAGGACAGACATGGCTGATCTGATGAAAACTGAAAGAGGATCTCAGAGTGGAGACCACCAACCAATTTTTGCCGATTCTCTCCTCTGACAGGAAAATTCTCATCTCATGAGAATCCAAGGTGAACTCCCATACTCTGCAACGAGTAAATGGAATCAGGTGTGACTTCTTGTGGTTAATGGCGAACCCGTGGTTCTCCAGTACTGAAATGGTTAGGGCTAGATGTTGAAGAAGAGTCTGAATGGATGCAGCCTTTATTAGACAACTGTCTAAATATGGGATAAAAATAAAAAAAAAGACCCCATAACTTCTGATAGGTTACCACAACCTTTGTTAGCACCAAATGGAGCAGATGAAAGCCTGAAGGGCAGGCAGGTTTACTGGAAGTGCAGCTGTTTCCCAGACCAAATGATGAGCCATAGAAACCTGCGATGGGATGGCAGGACTGAAACATGATGAAATCCCCTTCCTGCAGGATAGCGATGACAGATCTGATTGACTCCATCTTGAACCTCTTCCTTAACAAAAACTGGTTCAGAAAAGTCATCTATAACCAGTCGCCAGCAGTCATCTTTCTGGGGAACTGAGAAGACAGGAGAATACAATACCTTGATGGTATGGAAAGTGTTCTAATGCTCATTTATTGACAAACTCTTCAAATACAAACAAATGTGGCTTGTCTGGGTTGAGAAATAAGTTGTTCGTGGGTATCCACGAGCATAGCCCCTCTGCATTAAAGACTGCACCCAAGAGCATTGTATTGTCGCCAGATGGACAAGAAGCGGCCCAAACTTGTGCCCACCAGAGACAATCTTGTGGAATCATTGGCTGGGACCTTTACGCCCCATGAAGGGCTTCTTCTTTGAGGCTGAAGAGGATGCTTCATTCTAATTCTTAAACCTCTACTATTGTCCTCTGTCTGAAAAGCCTTCCTGAAGGCGATCATCATGACTGCCTCCAAAAGGGCTGAAACCAGAATTCTCTCTGTACCAGTGGAAAACCTACACCCGCCTTCACATTAATAGACTTCAAGTTAGGGCCAAGCTGGGAGCCAAAAAAGCTGCCTGGGTGAAAAGGCAAGTCACAAAAATGTATTCTTAGAAGGAAGGGACGTTGCCACCCAATTAATCCAGAGGGCCATTCTGGCAGTAGTATTAAGTGCCATGTTCTTAGAATTGTCCAGAATGCCTGAGAATGCCCAGCGGAAAATCTAAAAGGAACTCTGGAGCCAGTTTCATATCCGCCAAGGATAAGAGCAATTCTTTGTGAAGATCATGCGTGAAGCAGGAAAGCTAAACACGAAAAAGCTCTAGCAACTGGGATGAAGCCATAGCTGCTTTACAAGAGTCTGCTGCAGCTGAATAGGCCTTTTTTAACAGATGTGAACAGTGACCTTCCTGATAGTTTCAGCACTGGGAGAACAAGATTATGAGGCTTCTCCCAGGTGGGTGAGCAGGACGGTTCTAACATAAACCTTGAATCTGGAACCAATATTTCCTTTTTAATGTGGCTTGGGCCAATCTGACTGCATAAATTATTGCAGCTGAGGGTGAGATGGCAGGGAACAATGCCAATTTTTTGGACAATGAAAGCTTAGCAGACAATGATTGTGAAGACAGTTTCTACAGAATTCTTTACAGCTGTAAAACAGAGTAGCAAGAAACTATCGAATAAGTTAATGTCCTCTGGAACTTGGGAATCTAAGGCATCCTCCTCTTACTCTACTTCACAATCAGATGAGGACTGTAAGCCATCTGAGAATGATGCAGGATAAGGGGTCAAACTCTCCGCAGTCATAGGTGAATTTCTTGAAAGGCTTCCTGTAATTGTGTCTTAAAGCAATTAAAAGGTCTTAGCCTGGAGTCCTATATAAGTGGCAACCGCTGCAGTGCAACGCTTGACAAGCATCACTCACAGTCCTCTGGCAGCGGCTGCTGGCGTCTGATACATGCGCTGTGTGTCTCCTTCCGTGTTTTCCTGATGAGCGAGGATCCTTCATCTCAGGGCTTAAAGGGGTACTCCAGTGCTTAGACATCTTATCACCTATCCAAAAGCATAGGGGATAAGATGCCTGATCGCTGGGGACCTCCGGGATCTTGCATGCAGAACCCCCTCCCATAGGCTTGCATTGAGGGGCGGAGCGTGACGTCACACGCTGCCTGCCCCGTGGTCACCGGTAATCAGACCTGGAGCAAACATGCCCCGGGGACTGATTTTAACTGGGGTGCTGCATGCAAGATCCCGGGGGTCCCCAGCGGCGGGACCCCCACGATCAGGCATCTTATCCCCTATCCTTTGGATAGGGGATAAGATGTCTAAGCACTGAAGTACCCCTTTAAACAGCAGCATACCCTGACCAAGTACTACGGAAACACAATCACTGCAAAATTAAATCTAGGGCTTAGTACGCTTCTAATATGTCCACCTCATGAGTCACCTGACAAGACCAACCTATCACAAGGCCAGACAGAGCAATGCTGGAGACCCACCTTAAACAGAGACACAATAAAAGGGATACAGGGCTAAAGCTGTGCCAAACATACAGTGTCTGCACAGCAAGACTGACTTACCAAGCCGGTATACAGCTACAGCAAGCTAGCCCCAGACCAAAAGGAGCCGCTGACTGCTCCGCACAACAAAAGAGCACAAGGCTGCAGGGAGACAAGCTGAAGGAAGAGAAGCAGATGGAGAATGTCCAGACCCAGCTTACAGACGCTGACTTGTATCCACTGCACATCAACACATAGAGAACAGCTTACCTCGTCAGCGAACAGGTAGGACATAGCACATTTTAAAACCTCTCTGAGGGAAACCAGGCAATAACCTGCAGAACACGCTCCAAAAAGGAGCGCACCCCAATGACTACACCACAGAGACACATCTGGATGGTCAACCAGATGCTCTACTCTTAAGCTCGGCTGAGGAGTACCTACAGCTAAAACTTCCTGTAGGATATAAGAAAGGAAAAAAAACTCCTGTTTTTGGTTTCTTGGATGGTTATAATGGTGTGTCCCATTATTTGTTAATTATGCTAATTATCTAATCAGGTGTTTAGTCTATTCTTCAGTCCTTGTAGGAAAAGAAGCTCAGATCACACTTGTGTGCTGCTGTAGTGACGATATGGAAGTTCAAAGTTATTTACTGAAATCTTTTCTTTCCATGAGTCTGTAGGCAGCACAGCATCCCTCACTTTGAATAAATACAATCACAGTTTGGCTTAGGTGATCCTGGGTATTTATGCTTCGGGGGTGGGGGGGGTGGACGAATGTTATTTTTTTATTCATAAATTTTCAGTCATTAGGTTCGTTTCCTCTGCCTAGTAGTAGGGATAAATAACTCAATTCTGTGCTGCCTATGGACAGAAAACATAGGTAAAAACTGAACTTTAATTTACCTAATAAAATTTTACATTTTTTTTTTGTTAGCTATTACCAGTTGGCAACAAATCCTTGTAGGGTACTCTCCTACATACGGCCATTGCTGGGTGTTGACTCGCCAAAAAAGTTTTTTTTTCTTCAATATAGTGTGTGGTAGATATGGCCACCTTTGCCTATCAGTAGTGTAGGTCTATTCAAAACAATTGTTACACCCCAAAACAGGAGGTTCAAACGGAAAAAGATCAAAATCTGTGCAGAGGAAAATTTGACCAGTTGTCCATAGCAACCAATGAGTTCACTTATTTTTAAAAGGCCTCTGCAAAATATAAGTAACAAGAAAAAGGCAAAGTTGGGCCGTTGGTGGCGCTGGTCCTGATGGAAAGAAAGCTCACGTTCAAACCCACTTTTGTTGACGACGAAGTGTATTCTCAAGAATGGTACAAATTAATGGACAATAGTACTTTTAATATGCTGTGTATGCTTGTTGAAAAAAGACAAAAACTGTGTATTGATGCCAATTCTCATATAGAGGAAACTGTGGGAAAACTCAAAAAATTCCGGCTGCACCATGATTTCCTCTATATTAACCACAATATTACTGGTAGACTTACCAAACTAGAAACTGAGATTATAGATAAAGTCAAAAAACTAAATAGGGATAGGGGCGATTACCTAAGGGGAGACCCTTGGAATTGGAGAGAGAATACATCTCTATCCAATAAACCGCCTGACAACCAGTATCCATCAGAGGAAGTTTGCCAACATCCCATTGCCAACCCTACTCAGGCCACATCAAAAACATACAGTGCCACTACCATGTACTCAAAAAACACACACACAACAAAAATCATAAAAATCATAACCCTAGAGACAGACTCCACTCTAGAGCTCATTCTCACAAAAAAGAAGGACATACAAAATCCTTTTTAAATAGCAACTTTAAAAGAAAAAGGGAAACATCTGACATAAATGAGCAACAAGCAAAACAACTGAAAACGACAAAAATGGAACCTACTATCCAAAAGGAGACCACTGGTGCGCTAGTGTCCTCCGACAAGGAACCTGCCACTATTATCAACAGCGATAAAGAAAGACCTGGGGAGATAAAAACCCCTGAGAAGCAAGATACTAATACTAACCTCCAATGTGAAACTGTAACACCGGAACAATCACATACACCAATGCTGAAGCTTTTACAAGCAGGACTGAGTTTCAAGAAAAAATATGAAGCCATCCTTCAAAAGAATGAAATAGCCAGCACGAGCTCCCCGACAAATCTGAATACCACTTTGGATAGAAGCATAAATAGTCCAAACAACACCATCAACCAATTGCTGGACCTTTCAGTCTATGATTTTCCAGACCCCACCAGCACTCTAATACCGAATCAGGACCTAAATATTGTGGTGGTGGATAACACTGGAAACCAGTCCACACTGGTTCCCTTCCTAAGGAGTGCAACAACTACCAATATTTCTATAAATCCGGATCACCATCCGACACCTCTCGGCACCACAGAACCCTGCCAAGAATCCATTCCTTTTTTAGAGGTTGGCCAGGACTGCCATCCACCTCCTCCTCGGACACCCATGGCCCCCATCTTCGAACCTCGGAAACCTCAGACAAAGACACAAAAAAGAAAAAAAGAATTAGAGGGAGCAGAGGAGGTAAAAAGAGGAAGAATACAGCATTAACTGCTGATCCCTCTAATACCACAGAAGAAACAGTACAGATTTTCAACCTATCGCAATACAAGTTGAATCCTTATGAGATATCCCTCCTAAAACGAGGACTCTCATTCTGCCCAACATACCAGTCAGATCAGTTTCAACTTTTTCTGGACCTTCAGAGATTTATACGCAAACTCACCCTCAAGAGGCATTTTAACATCTTGAAGAACAAGAATACGATACATCAAGCAATGATGATCCAATAAAACACCAATCGGTGCATGCCCCCTCTACTTTCTACCCCATCCAATCCCAAGGTCATCAAATCAATACCTTCTACGAACTAGTATCTCAGGAGCTAAAATCACTTACCAAAAACAAGAGGAGACCATCCACCCGCTCCAATTTGAACAAAGAGGAGCTACAGGCATTAAAAGATCTCCAAAAAAACCATGATCTGGTTTTTCGGTCAGCAGATAAAGGAGGAGGCTTGGTTATTCTCGATCTCCCGCAATACCAGGAGGAGGCCATGCGTATTCTATCCGACCATGAGTTCTATGGGAAGACATCCATAGATCCCTTCCCAAAAATACAAAAAGGGCTCACATCACTCTTCCAGAGGGCCCTGGATGATAGGATCCTCAATAAACAAGAACACCAATTCCTTACTGTCAATAATCAGAATAAACCCTACTTCTACTACTTACCAAAAATACACAAGTCATTGGAAAAACCACCAGGTAGACCCATCATCGCCTGCACTAACTCACCCACCAGTAACCTTGCCCATTTTATCGATCTATACCTGCAGAAATATGTTGTAAACCTTCAGAGTTTTCTCCGGGACTCCACTCAACTCATACAACAGCTCTCCTCCATTCCATGGGATTCCTCCTACATCATGGTCACCTGTGATGTCACGTCGCTATATACCAATATTGACCATCAACTTGGACTGAAGGCGGTGGAATTTTTTCTCACTGAAGATGAAGAAATTACCACACCCCAGAGAAAGTTTCTATTGGAAGGTCTCCAGTTTATACTGGAAAACAACTTCTTTCTGTATGACGGCGGAATATACCATCAACAGAAGGGCACCGCTATGGGGGCCAAGGTGGCGCCGGCCTACGCCAATCTATTCATGGGGGCGTTTGAAATGGAACATATATGGGGCCACAGCAACATCATGGAGAACATCATTCTCTATCGGAGGTACATCGATGATCTGATCTTCATCTGGCGAGGTCCAGAATCATCTACCAACTACCTCTTAGAACACCTAAATGCAAACCACTGGGGTATTAACTTCACCATACATACCAGCAATACATCCATTGAGTTCCTAGACCTGATCATATCACATGATCACAGCAAATTAGTCACCTCCACCTTTTTCAAAAAAGTCGATACTAACAGCTATATTGACTTCTCCAGTGGGCATCACAAGAAGTGGCTTGAGAATATCCCCTACGCTCAATACAAGAGAATAAGGAAAAACTGCTCTAACCAAAAAGATTTCTGCACTCAGGCTGGGATACTCAAGAAAAGATTCACGGCCAAAAAATACCCCCCGAAACTACTATCTGACGCCTACGAAAAAACAAAATCTGACACAAGGGGACTGTCTTAAACCGAAGACACAAAGAACCACCACTAAGAATTGGGAACTCAACTTCATCACCACCTACAGTTCAACCTCAAATCATATCAAGAAAATCCTCCAACAACACTGGCACATCCTTGAGAGCGACAAACTTCTCTGTGAAAATCTACCTAAACATCCAGGAGTCACGTTCCGTAGGGCCCCCACTATCAAAAACCTCCTTGCTCCAAGCCAGCTCAGACAACTACAACCAAGACCAGCTCAAAAAGGAAAACCAGGTAGTTTCAGATGCGGAAAAACCAGATGTCTATGCTGTGCTGAAATTATGCATAACGGTCAATAATTCCGCTCAAAAACCTCGGACGAAATCCTCCAGATAAAATACCATCTTACCTGTGAGTCTGAATTTGTCATCTACCTGATTGAATGCTGCTGCGGCCTGCAGTACATTGGGCGGACTACTCAAAAGTTGCGCAGCAGGATCAATAAGCACAGGTTTAATATAAGGACAGGATTCCTTTTACATGGACTTTCCAGGCACTGTGCCTTGGCCCACAAAGGGATTGCTAAACATTTCAAATGTTACCCCCTAAATCCTGTTCAAATAGATTTGAAATACTGAAGAGATTAGAGGTCTTCTGGATTTTCAAGTGTGGATCTCTCCAGCCTACTGGACTCAACTATGTCTCTGAAACTATCCTTGTGTAATCTCTATAACACACCCTAAATAAAGATTTTAAAATAGTGCCTGCTCCTTCAATTCCAACTTTCACACATCACCAGTATGCCACACCAACTACTGACAGTCCTACATACCTCACACGGTATACTGTATTATATGCTAACAGCCTCCATATCGCTAAGGAGTGTAGGGTCCTCTTGTTATGGAGACTTCCCCGTACCCCTTCTAACATGAGATAGACCATCTCCACTGTTCTGCCTCAACCTATAGCCATGACAAAACATACATGGAGATGTCCTCATCACAGTGACCAGGACAACATTATAAACCGTAAGAGGTACCACGGAGATGTCCTCGACCGTAAGAGGTACCACGGAGATGTCCTCGACTATAGGAGGTAACACTGGGATGACCTCAACCGTAAGACGTAACATGGAGAGGACCTGGACCATAAGAGGTAACATGGAGATAACCTCGACCATAAGAGCTAACATGGAGATGTCCTCACAGTGGCAACGTCCAGATCTATGAGCCAACAGAGGTCCCCGACAGTGATGTTTTGCTATAACCTAATAAGGTCGGACACATTGTTAACATTTCATCAGGCTAAGGGCACTTGCCCCTATCAAAAGGAGATCTTCCTCTGCTATCTACATTCCCCTCCATGGGTCACACACAAACACAGGTGCTTTGTGAACCCTCCCCAGGACTGACCACACATATACCCTCAGATCACAGAGACCGCACTCCACGTTAATAGGTTTTCAAAATCTTTATTTAAAATTTTCAGTACACAATGAACATTTGCATCTTTTGTGCACAGATGAGTTTAAAATGGGCCTCTCATACAACAGGCAAAAAGTCACAAACTAACCTCCGTGTACGTCCAGCTCTGTTCTGTCACAGGGAGAAGCTTCGTGCATGTTCTTCTGCTCCCGGACTCTATAGATATCTTCAGCACCTTTTCCGGGATTTGCTCAGATACATCAGAGGTCTCCAGCTGGTTCTGCTCTCAGTTGGTGGATGCGTTTAACCTCTTAAGGAGGAAGGGTGTACACGTACGCCCTGCACCCGCTCCCCTTCTATGATGCGCGCTTAGGAGCTGCGAGTGCTTTAAGCCACCAGGACCCGTAGCTAATGCTGGACATCACTGATCACGGTGATGCCGGGTGTTAACCCCTTAGACGCCGCAATAAAAGTTGATTGTGGCATCTAAAATGTAAAAAAAAAAAAAAAAAAATCCCAGATGCTTAGTGGTGCTGATCAGGACCACCACGGTGAAACCTGTCACCTCGCCATTCGATTGGTGCTCCAGTCAGCCATGGCAGGCTGGAGCAGCAGAGCACCAATAACACTGATCAACGCTATGTTAGGTCAAAGCATTGAACAGTGTAGGCAATCAAGGATTCCATGTAATATTCTAAGAAGTCTAAAAAATTGTGTTAAGAAAAAAAAAAAAGTTAGAGATTAACCCTGTAACGGACCGTTTCTGCAGACAATGGGTTAAAATCCATTTAGGAGTTAATCCCCTTTTCACAGACAGGCACAGCTACTGTAAAATCACCAAAACTCACAATTGGATATAAGTGAATGCACCAAACTCCCGAACTGCATACAAGGGAATAAGGTAGCACCTCCAAAGTCCCTAACTGGAACCTCACGAATAGCTGCTAGCAGACGAACAGGAAAAGCTCCCAAGCGGCTTACACTCCTGGCAGTCAGTCCCTATCAGCATACAGTGAATCCCCCCAAGAACGAGACAAGGCTCCGTGTTGAGGGTCAAGCAGTGGTCTTAGTTTAATGGGGCTACCTGCCCGGTATTTATGCCAGGTCTCCACCAGGTGGACACTCCCCTAGGGGACCTGATGGAAGACTGTAGAACATAGTGGACAGTAGCCAATCGCAGTGGCCATAAGCCCTTCCCACTTTACCCATACCTCCCCTCCTCTCTATCCCCCAGACAAGTGGGAAAAAATCCAATCATCTCCCAGGATGAAGAAATCCAATTATCTCCCAGGGATAGAGGCAGACTCCATTGAGCACATGGTTGCAAAAAGACATAAAAACAACGCAATGCCACAATTACTACATAAAACATATACATGCAACATATCCACAGATAGCTTAGGACTGAGCCCACACACATACAGTTCAATTGCCATGGAGCTAAAGTCTTTCCATAGTCTTTCATTATATGAATTGGCTCCTTGGCATAGCTATCTGGGGTATCACCGCTCACACAGGGCAAGTACCCAATGACCCCACTGTATTTAAAGGGCCAGAATGAGTGACATACACTCTGGTATGGCTGAATACTGTTTTTAAGGGCCCAATCTCCCAGGGCCAAAGTCCAAAGGCAGCAGGCGGGGCAACCAGG
>NW_026607670.1:58680-127462 GCF_029499605.1 Hyla sarda
AGTTCAACCTATAACCATAACGAGTCCCTACTGAGTTGATTCGGTGGAGCAAAAAACCCTCATACTAGAGGTAAAAATTCCTTCCCGACTCCAAATATGGCATCAGAATAAATCCCTGGATCAACGTTCTGTCCCTATAGATCTAGTATCCATAACCTGTAATATTATTCTCAAATGTATCCAGACCCCTTTTACAGAGTTCACCATGACCACCGCCTCCGGGAGAGAATTCCACAGTCTCACTGCTCTTGTAGAAACTGCTGGTGTAGAAACCTTCTTTCCTCCAAACGTAGAGGATGCCCCCTTGTTATATATACAGTCCTGGGTATAAATAGATCATGGAGAGATCTCTGTACTGTCCTGATATATTATATATATATTATTATGTCACCCCCTTGTTATATATACAGTCCTGGGTATAAATAGATCATGGAGAGATCTCTGTACTGTCCTGATATATTATGTATATTAGGTCCCCTCCTTGTTATATATACAGTCCTGGGAATAAATAGATCATGGAGAGATCTCTGTACTGTTCTGATATATTATATATATTATTATGTCACCCCCTTGTTATATATACAGTCCTGGGTATAAATAGATCATGGAGAGATCTCTGTACTGTCCTGATATATTATATATATATTATTAGGTCACCTCCTTGTTATATATACAGTCCTGGGTATAAATAGATCATGGAGAGATCTCTGTACTGTCCTGATATATTATGTATATTAGGTCCCCTCCTTGTTATATATACAGTCCTGGGAATAAATAGATCATGGAGAGATCTCTGTACTGTTCTGATATATTATATATATTATTATGTCACCCCCTTGTTATATATACAGTCCTGGGTATAAATAGATCATGGAGAGATCTCTGTACTGTCCTGATATATTATATATATATTATTAGGTCACCTCCTTGTTATATATACAGTCCTGGGTATAAATAGATCATGGAGAGATCTCTGTACTGTCCTGATATATTATATATATTATTAGGTCACCTCCTTGTTATATATACAGTCCTGGGTATAAATAGATCATGGAGAGATCTCTGTACTGTCCTGATATATATATTATTAGGTCACCTCCTTGTTGTATATACAGTCCTGGGTATAAATAGATCATGGAGAGATCTCTGTACTGTCCTGATATATTATATATATTATTAGGTCCCCTCCTTGTTATATATACAGTCCTGGGTATAAATAGATCATGGAGAGATCTCTGTACTGTCCTGATATATATATTATTAGGTCACCTCCTTGTTGTATATACAGTCCTGGGTATAAATAGATCATGGAGAGATCTCTGTACTGTCCTGATATATTATATATATTATTAGGTCCCCTCCTTGTTATATATACAGTCCTGGGTATAAATAGATCATGGAGAGATCTCTGTACTGTCCTGATATATTATATATATTATTAGGTCACCTCCTTGTTATATATACAGTCCTGGGGATAAATAGATCATGGAGAGATCTCTGTACTGTCCTGATATACTATATATATATTATTAGGTCACCTCCTTGTTGTATATACAGTCCTGGGTATAAATAGATCATGGAGAGATCTCTGTACTGTCCTGATATATTATATATTATTAGGTCACCTCCTTGTTATATATACAGTCCTGGGTATAAATAGATCATGGAGAGATCTCTGTACTGTCCTGATATATTATATATATTATTAGGGCACCTCCTTGTTATATATACAGTCCTGGTATAAATAGATCATGGAGAGATCTCTGTACTGTCCTGATATATTATATATATTATTAGGTCCCCTCCTTGTTATATATACAGTCCTGGGTATAAATAGATCATGGAGAGATCTCTGTACTGTCCTGATATATTATATATATTATTAGGTCTCCTCCTTGTTATATATACAGTCCTGGGTATAAATAGATCATGGAGAGATCTCTGTACTGTCCTGATATATTATATATATATTATTAGGTCACCTCCTTGTTATATATACAGTCCTGGGTATAAATAGATCATGGAGAGATCTCTGTACTGTCCTGATATATTATATATATATTATTAGGTCACCTCCTTGTTATATATACAGTCCTGGGTATAAATAGATCATGGAGAGATCTCTGTACTGTCCTGATATATTATATATATTATTAGGTCACCTCCTTGTTATATATACAGTCCTGGGTATAAATAGATCATGGGAGAGATCTCTGTACTGCCCCCTGATATATTTATACATAGTTATTAGGTCTCCCCTAAACCTTTTTTCTAAACTAAACCCTAATTCTGATAATTTTTCTGGCTACTGTAGTCCTCCCATTCCCCGTATTACTCTGGCTGCCCATCTTTGAACCCTCTCCAGCTCCTATTCCATGTGTAGTCTGACCAGTACTGTACACAGCATTCCATGTGTGGTCTGACCAGTACTGTACACAGCATTCCATGTGTGGTCTGACCAGTACTGTACACAGCATTCCGTGTGTGGTCTGACCAGTACTGTGCACAGCATTCCGTGTGTGGTCTGACCAGTACTGTGCACAGCATTCCGTGTGTGGTCTGACCAGTACTGTGCACAGCATTCCGTGTGTGGTCTGACCAGTACTGTGCACAGCATTCCGTGTGTGGTCTGACCAGTACTGTGCACAGCATTCCGTGTGTGGTCTGACCAGTACTGTGCACAGCATTCCGTGTGTGGTCTGACCAGTACTGTGCACAGTATTCCGTGTGTGGTCTGACCAGTACTGTGCACAGTATTCCGTGTGTGGTCTGACCAGTACTGTGCACAGTATTCCGTGTGTGGTCTGACCAGTACTGTGCACAGTATTCCGTGTGTGGTCTGACCAGTACTGTGCACAGTATTCCGTGTGTGGTCTGACCAGTACTGTGCACAGTATTCCGTGTGTGGTCTGACCAGTACTGTGCACAGTATTCCGTGTGTGGTCTGACCAGTACTGTGCACAGTATTCCGTGTGTGGTCTGACCAGTACTGTGCACAGCATTCCGTGTGTGGTCTGACCAGTACTGTGCACAGCATTCCGTGTGTGGTCTGACCAGTACTGTGCACAGCATTCCGTGTGTGATCTGACCAGTACTGTGCACAGCATTCCGTGTGTGATCTGACCAGTACTGTGCACAGCATTCCATGTGTGGTCTGACCAGTACTGTGCACAGCATTCCATGTGTGGTCTGACCAGTACTGTGCACAGCATTCCATGTGTGGTCTGACCAGTACTGTACACAGCATTCCATGTGTGATCTGACCAGTACTGTACACAGCATTCCATGTGTGGTCTGACCAGTACTGTGCACAGTATTCCATGTGTGGTCTGACCAGTACTGTGCACAGTATTCCATGTGTGGTCTGACCAGTACTGTACACAGTATTCCGTGTGTGGTCTGACCAGTACTGTACACAGTATTCCATGTGTGGTCTGACCAGTACTGTACACAGCATTCCATGTGTGATCTGACCAGTACGGTACACAGCATTCCATGTGTGGTCTGACCAGTACTGTACACAGTATTCCATGTGTGGTCTGACCAGTACTGTGCACAGTATTCCATGTGTGGTCTGACCAGTACTGTACACAGTATTCCGTGTGTGGTCTGACCAGTACTGTACACAGTATTCCATGTGTGGTCTGACCAGTACTGTACACAGTTTCGGCCAACGCGTTTCGACCTGCTAGCAAGTCAATCATGGACCATGATTAAGACTTGCTAGCAGTTCAAAACGTGTTTGTGCGTTTTTCCTTTGGATTTTTATAATTTTCCATTTTTTGTACTACTTGGATTTTATCATGCCTGAATAAAGTTTCACTTTTTTAACTGACTGGGAGCCGGATCACCTTCCTTTTTTGTTCATTCATCAGTGTTACCTCATCTGCCACTTCTCAGCCATAACCTCCAACCTATCCAGATCCATTTTTAATGGTGCACTGTCCTCTATAGTGTTATCTACTATATACAGTGCCCTGTCCTCTATTGTGTTTACTGCTTTACAGAGTTTAGCATCATCCACAAAGATTGCTACTTAACTATTCAACCCCTCTACAAGGTCATTAATAAATACATTAAAGATAACAGGACCCAAGATGGACCCCTGTGGTCCCCACTAGTAACCGTCACCCAATCAGAATATGTACCCTTAATAACCACCCTCTGTTTCCCATCACTGAGCCAGTTACTTACCCACTTACACACATTCTCCCCCAGTCCCATCCTTCTCTTTTTATGCACCAATCTTTTATGTGGCACCGTATCAAATGCTTTGGAAAAATCCATATATACGACATCCAGCGATTGCCCCTGGTCCAGTCTGGAGCTCACCTCCTCATAGAAGCTGATCAGGTGACAGGACCGATCCCTCATAAATCCATGCTGATATGGGGTCATACGTTTATTTTTATCAAGGTACTCCAAGATAGCATCTCTTAGAAAACCCTCAAACTGTTTACATACAACAGAGGTTAAACTAACAGGTCTATAATTCCCTGGGTCACCTTTTGACCCCTTTTTAAATATTGGCACCATATTTGCCATGTGCCACCAGTCCTGGGGAACAGTACCTATCACTAGAGAGTTCCTGAATATAAAAAATAGGGTTCTATTACATTACATTACTTAATTCCTTTAGAACACGGGGGGGGGGGGGGTGAATGACATCTGGACCTGGCGATTTGTCTATTTAAATTTTTTTGTAGGGGGCACTATACTTCTTCCTGGGTTAGGGTGCATGCACACCACGTTTTTGCAATACAGTTCCTGTATCAGGTTTTTGATGAATAACAGGTTCCTCAAAACCTGACTAAAAACTGTATCAAAACGTGTGTATACGGTTTGAAGAATTATGTCCGGTTGCATTCGTTTTTTAAGAAAAAAACATTCGTTTTTAACTTTTCACTCCATTTTGAATAAAGTTTCACTTGTTTGATTGTAATTCCAAGAAAAAAAAATGTGCAAAGTCAAAAACCGTGGTGAAAACTGTATGGACCCTTAAGCACATACAGTTCTGTACGGTTCCCATTGACTCCCATGTTTTTTTTAAAAAGTATACGGTTTAATACAGTTTTTCACCTGGACCAAAAAACGTGGTAGTCTACGGTTTTGGGTACGGGTAAAAAAAATTAAAAAAAAAGTGGACAAAACCCGTATAAGACGCAAAACTGATTAGACCGGATGATGCGTTTGACATACGGTTTACAATGTTAAGTCAATGCATATAGTTTTCTATACAGTTCCATACGGTTTTTAACTTGAAACCGTATACGGGAAATGTATTGCAAAAACGTGGTGTGCATGCAGCCTGGGTTAGACAGGTGACCTGTACTTCTTCCTGGGTTAGACAGGTGACCTGTACTTCTTCCTGGGTTAGACAGGTGACCTGTACTTCTTCCTGGGTTAGACAGGTGACCTGTACTTCTTCCTGTGTTAAACAGGTGACCTGCACTGAGGAGTTTACCTTATCTCGCTGTATTTCACCTGGCATTTCATTTTCATCGGTGAATACAGTGGAGAAGAATGTTTAATATATTTTTGCTTTTTCCTGTTCCTCGTTTATAATTTCCTCTTCATTTTTTTAAAGGGCCAACACTTTCATTGTTAACCTTTTTGCTATTTATATAGTTAAAGAACATTTTGGGGTTAGTTTTACTCTCTTTGGCAAGGAGTCTGTCTTTATCATTTACGGTTTGTATCTTTTTTTAAATTTTTTTATTTTTTACATATTTTACATTTTTCTCTATAGCTTTTTAATGCTTCTCCACTGCCGTCCTGTTTTAGTAGTATAAATCCTTTATTTTTGTCATTTATTGCACCTTAACATTTTTATTCATCCATATTAGTTTTCTTTTATTTCTGGCCCTTTTATTCCCATAAGGTATATACATCTTACAGTGAGAATTTAAAGTCTCCCATTTAGTGTCAGTATTATTGTTTTTGAGGACATTATCCCATTTTAGATTGTTAACCCCTTAAGGACCAGGCCATTGTACACCTTAGGACCCGGCCATTTTTTGCAATTCTGACCACTGTCACTTTAAACATTAATAACTCTGATGCTTTTAGTTATCATTCTGATTCAGAGATTGTTTTTTCGTGACATATTCTACTTTAACTTAGTGGTAAAAATTTTGTGGTAACTTACATCATTTCTTGGTGAAAAATCGCCAAATTTTATGAAAAATTTGAAAATTTTGCATTTTTGTAACTTTGAAGCTCTCTGCTTGTAAGAAAAATGGATATTCCAAATATTTTTTTTTTTGGATTCACATATACAATATGTCTACTTTATGTTTGCATCATAAAATTGACGAGTTTTTACTTTTGGAGACACCAGAGGCTTCAAAGTTCAGCAGCAATTTTCCAATTTTTCACAAAATTTCCAAAATCACAATTTTTCAGGGACCAGTTCAGGTTTGAAGTGGATTTGAAGGGTCTTCATCTTAGAAATACCCCACAAATGACCCCATTATAAAAACTGCACCCCCAAAGTATTCAAAATGACATTCAGTCAGCGTTTTAACCCTTTAGGTGTTTCACAGGACTAGCAGCAAAGTGAAGGAGAAAATTCTAAATCTTCATTTTTTACACTCGCATGTTCTTGTAGACCCAGTTTTTGAATTTTTACAAGGGGTAAAAGGAGAAAATGTATACTTTTATTTGTAGCCCAATTTCTCTCGAGTAAACACATACCTCATATGTCTATGTAAAGTGTTCGGCGGGCGCAGTAGAGGGCTCAGAAGGGAAGGAGCGACAAGGGGATTTCGGAGCGTACGTTTTTCTGAAATGGTTTTTGGGGGGCATGTTGCATTTAGGAAGCCCCTATGGTGCCAGAACAGGAAAAAAAAAAAAACACATGCCATACCATTTTGGAAACTAGACCCCTAGAGGAACGTAACAAGGAATATAGTGAACCTTAATACCCCACAGGTGTTTCACGACTTTTGCATATGTAAAAAAAATTTCAATAAAATGTGTGTTTCCCCCCAAATTTAAAATTTTTGCAAGGGTTAATAGCAGAAAATACCCCCCAAAATTTGTAACCCCATCTCTTCCGAGTATATAGGCACCCCATAAGTTGACCTGAAGCGCACTACGGGCGAACTACAATGCTCAGAAGAGAAGGAGTCATATTTGGCTTTTTGAGAGCAAATTTTGCTCAGGGGGCTTGTCGCATTTAGGAAGCCCCAATGGTGTCAGAACAGCAAAATAACCCCCACATGGCATACCATTTTGGAAACTAGACCCCTTGAGGAACGTAACAAGGGGTACAGTGAGCATTTACCCCCCCCCCCCCCCCACTGGTGTCTGTCAGATCTTTGGAACAGTGGGCTGTACAAAATTTTTAAATTTGCGCAGCCCACTATTCCAAAGATCTGTCAGACACCAGTGGGGGTGTAAATTCTCAGTTCACCCCTCATTACATTCCGTGAGGGGTGTAGTTTCCGAAATGGGGTCACATGTGTTTTTTTTTTTTTTGCGTTTGTCAAAACCGCTGTAACAATCAGCCACCCCCTGTGCAAATCACCTCAAATGTACATGGTGCACTCTCCCTTCTGGGCCTTGTTGTGCGCCCCCAGAGCACTTTGCGCCCACATGTGGGGTATCTCCGAAGTCGGGAGAAATTGCATTACAAATTTTGGGGGGCTTTTTTCCCTTTTACCTCTTGTCAAAATGAAAAGTATAGGGCAACACCAGCATGTTAGTGTAAAAAATTTATTTTTTTACACTAACATGCTGGTGTAGACCCCAACTTCACCTTTTCATAAGGGGTGAAAGGAGAAAAAGCCCCCCAAAATTTGTAAGGCAATTTCTCCCGAGTACGGCGATACCCCATATGCGGCATTAAAATGTTGCCTTGAAATACGACAGGGCTCCGAAGTGAGAGAGCACCATGCGCATTTGAGGCCTGAATTAGGGATTTGCATTGGGATGGACATAGGGGTATTCTACGGAAGTGATTCCCAAACAGGGTGCCTCCAGCTGTTGCAAAACTCCCAACATGCTTGGACAGTCAAAGGATGTCCGGCAATACTGGGAGTTGTTGTTTTGCAACAGCTGGAGGCTCCATTTTGAAAACTGTGGCGTACCAGACGTTTTTCATTTTTATTGGGGAGGGGAGGGGGGCTGTGTAGGGGTATGTGCATATGTAGTGTTTTTTACTTTTTATTTTATTTTGTGTTAGTGTAGTGTAGTGCAGTGTTTTTAGGGTACAGACACGGGCGGGGGGGGGGGGGGTTACAGCGATTTTCCCGCTTGCAGCCTGATACTCACTGTAAGCCCCCTGCCCATGTGAATGTACCCTGTACATTCACAAGGGGGGGGACATCCAGCTGTTGCAAAACTACAACTCCCAGCATGCACAGTCTATCAGTGCATACTGGTAGTTATCGTTTTGCAACAGCTGGAGGCACACGGGTTGGGAAACACTGAGTTAGGAAACAGAATGTTTCCCAACCAGTGTGCCTCCTGTTGTTGCAAAACCACAACTCCCAAACATTCTCAGGCATGCTGGGAGTAGTAGTTCGGCAACATCTTTAGCCCCTTAAGGACACATGACGTTCTCATACGTCTCTATTTCAGAGTCCTTAAGGACACATGACGTATGAGAACGTCATGTGTTTTACCGGCCCCCCGCAACCATCTGGAGCGGAGCCGGTGCCCGATGCCTGCTGAAATCGTTCAGTAGGCATCGGGGCATATCGCCCAGGGGGGTCATGATGACCCCCCCCATGTCGACGATGGCCGCAGATCGCTGGACAATTCAGTCCAGCGATCTGCGGCGGATTCCGGGTCAATCGGGTCTCCGGTGACCCGGAATTATTGGCTGATCGGGGCCGTCAGATATATAGCCAGCCATAGCCAGCAGGGGTGAGGTGGCACTTTTGCCACCTCACGATCGCCCTGATTCGTCGGCCGGATTACCGGCCGACCAATCAGGGCGCCTGCTGCGGGTGTCACTCCCGCAACCTGCTCCGCCCCTCTTCCGGAGGACGTGAGCGGGTGCGGGACGTGCACCCCGGGTGCTGGGGACCCCGATCCCCTGCGTCCCTGCTGGGATCGGGGCTCCAGGAGCAGCGGCGGCGACGAGGGACTGACCTTCACGGCGTGGATCGTTGGAGGTGAGTGACAGCCTCCTGCTGTTGCTTAGCAACAGTTCCCAGCATGCAAAAAGGGCATGCTGGGAGCTGTAGTTACGCAACAGCAGGAGGCAGACCACCACAACTCCCAGCATTCCCTTATGGCCATGCTGGGACTTTTAGTTTTGCAACAGCTGGAGGCACATTCTTTCTATGGAAAAGTGTACCTTCAGCTGTTGTATAACTACAACTCCCAGCTTGCACAATCAGCTAAAGTGCATGCTGGGAGTTGTAGTGGTGCATCTGGTGGTTGCATAACTACAACTCCCAGCATGCCCGTTGGCTGTCGGGGACTGCCGAGAGTTGTAGTTTTGCAACAGCTGAAGGCACACTGAGTTAAGTAGCAAACCAGTGTGTCTCCAGCTGTTGCATAACTACAATCCCCAGCCAAAGTAGTATGCCTCAAGCTGTTGCATAACTACAAGACCCAGCATGCCCTTCCGCTGTCCGTACATGCTGGGGGTTGTAACTTTTGCAACAGCTGAAGACACACTGGTTGCAAAACACTGAGTTTGTTACCAAACTCTGTGTTTCACAACCAGTGTGCCTCCAGCTGTTGCAAAACTACAACTCCCAGCATGCACTGATAGACCGTACATGCTGGGAGTTGTAGTTTTGCAACAGCTGGATGTTCCCCCCCCCAATGTGAATGTACAGGGTACACTCACATGGGCTGAGGATTACAGTAAGTATCTGGCTGCAAGTTTGAGGTGCGGCAAAATTTCTGCCGCAGTTCAAACTGCCAGCGAGAAGCTACTGTGAACCCCCGCCCGTGCGACTGTACCCTAAAAACACTACACTACACTAACACACAATAAAAAGTAAAAAACACTACATATACACAGACCCCTACACAGCCCCCCTCCCCAATAAAAATGAAAAACGTCTGGTACGCCACTGTTTCCAAAACGGAGCCTACAGCGGTTGCAAAACTACAACTCCCAGCATGCACTGATAGACCGTACATGCTGGGAGTTGTAGTTTTGCAACAGCTGGATGTTCCCCCCCCCCCCAATTTGAACGTACAGGGTACACTCACATGGGCGGAGGATTACAGTAAGTATCCGGCTGCAAGTTTGAGCTGCGTCAAATTTTCTGCCGCAGCTCAAACTGCCAGCGAGAAACTACTGTGAACCCCCGCTCGTGTGACTGTACCCTAAAAACACTACACTAACACAATAAAATAAAAAGTAAAAAACACTACATATACACATACCCCTATACAACCCCCCTCCCCAATAAAAATGAAAAACGTCTGGTACGTCACGGTTTCCAAAACGGAGCCTCCAGCTGTTGCAAAACAACTACTCCCAGTATTGCCAGATAGCCGTTGACTGTCCAGGCATGCTGGGAGTTTTACAACAGCTGGAGGCCCCCTGTTTGGGAATCACTGGCGTAGAATACCCCTATGTCCACCCCTATGCAAATCCCTAATTTAGGCCTCAAATGCGCATGGCACTCTCACTTTGGAGCCCTGTCGTATTTCAAGGCAACAGTTTAGGGCCACATATGGGGTATCGCCATACTCGGGAGAAATTGCCTAACAAATTTTGGGGGGTATTTTCTGCTATTACCCTTTTTAAAAATGTAAAATTTTTGGGAAAACAAGCATTTTAGGTAAAAAAAGATATATTTTTTTACATATGCAAAAGTCGTGAAACACCTGTAGGGTATTAAGGTTCAAATTACCCCTTGTTACGTTCCCCGAGGGGTCTAGTTTCCAAAATGGTATGCCATGTGGTTTTTTTTTTTTGCTGTTCTGGCACCATAGGGGCTTCCTAAATGCGGCATGCCCCCAGAGCAAAATTTGCTTTCAAAAAGCCAAATGTGATTCCTTCTCTTCTGAGACCTGTAGTGCGCCAGCAGAGCACTTTTCACCCCCATATGAGGTGTTTTCTGAATCGGGAGAAATTGGGCTTCAAATTTTGGGGGGTATTTTCTGCTATTACCCTTTTTAAAAATGTAAAATTTTTGGGAAACCAAGCATTTTAGGTAAAAAATATATATATTTTTTTTTACATATGCAAAAGTTGTGAATCACCTGTGGGGTATTAAGGTTCACTTTACCCCTTGTTACGTTCCCTGAGGGGTCTAGTTTCCAAAATGGTATGCCATGTGTTTTTTTCTGCTGTCCTGGCACCATAGGGGCTTCCTAAATGTGACATGCCCCCCCCAAAAACCATTTGTCGCTCCTTCCCTTCTGAGCCCTCTACTGCGCCCGCCGAACACTTTACATAGACATATGAGGTATGTGCTTACTCGAGAGAAATTGGGTTTCAAATACAAGTAAAAATTTTCTCCTTTTACCCCTTGCAAAAATGCAAAAATTGGGTCTACAAGAACATGCGAGTGTAAAAAATGAAGATTTTGAATGTTCTCCTTCACTTTGCTGCTATTCCTGTGAAACACCTCAAGAGTTAATACACTTACTGAATGTCATTTTGAATACCTTGGGGGGTGCAGTTTTTATAATGGGGTCATTTATAGGGTATTTCTAATATGAAGACCCTTCAAATCCACTTCAAAACTGAACTGGTCCCTGAAAAATAGTGAGTTTGAAAATTTTGTGAAAAATTGGAAAATTGCTGCTGAACTTTGAAGCCTCTGGTGTCTCCAAAAGTAAAAACTCATAAATATTTTGATGCAAACATAAAGTAGACATATTGTATATGTGAATCCCAAAAAAATATTTTGAATATCCATTTTCCTTACAAGCAGAGAGCTTCAAAGTTAGAAAAATGCAAAATTTCCATTTTTTTCATCAAATTTTGGGATTTTTCACCAAGAAAGGATGCAAGTTACCATAAAATTTACCACTAAGTTAAAGTAGAATATGTCACGAAAAAACAATCTCGGAATCAGAATGATAACTAAAAGCATCAGAGTTATTAATGTTTAAAGTGACAGTGGTCAGAATTGCTAAAAATGCTCCGGTGCTTAAGGTGAAAAAGGGCTCGGTCCTTAAGGGGTTAGAGCCAGATGTTGCCGAACTACAACTCCCAGCATGCTTGGAGTTGTAGTTTGCAACACCTGGAGGACTACAGTTTGCAGACCACTAATACAGTGGTTCCAAATCTGTGCCCTTCCAGATGTTGCAAAACTACAACTCCCAGTATGCCAAAACTGTCCAGGCATGCTGGGCAAGATGTTACAGAACTACAACTCCCAGCAAGCCTGGACAGTAAGGACATGTTGAGAATGTGTAGTTTTGCAACATCTGGAAGGGCACAGTGGTCTCCAAACTGTGGACCTCCAGATGTTGCAAAACCAACTCCCAGCATGCCCAGATGCCAAGGGCTGTCTGGGCATGCTGGGAGTTGTAGTATATAGGGTCCCAATACAGCAATGCATGTCGCTTTACGGCGATGTGCATTGCTGTAGAGGGCCCGACCGCAGCTGAAGATCTACTCACCTGTCGCCGCCATCTTCCTCGCCGGGATCCGGGTCTTCAGGGATGAGGTAAGTACCGTGGCCGGTCCCCAGCACTCCCCAGTCCCCCGCCGCGTCCTCGGTCTTCCTCCCGTCCTCTCCGGACTTCCAGGGGCCGGGCAGGATGGGAGGAAGTAACCGCCCCCCCCCCCCCCCCCCCTGCGATTGGTCGGTTAACTAACCGAAGAATCGCAGGGGATCGGAGGAGGTGGCCGGCTTGCCACCTCGCTCCTAACCTCCACATGGTCCTGGCTGTCTGTGACAACCGGGATCATGCAAAATTACCGGGCGGTCGGGTCACAGAGACCCGATCAGCCCGGTATCGCCGCAGATCGCAGGGGTGATTTCCCTTGCGATTTGCGGCGATCGCCGACATGGGGGGGCCCCCCCTCGGCGTTTGCCCTGGATCCCTGCTGAAGGATTTCAGCAGGGATCCGCTTCCGATCTCCGCCGGGTGAGCGGCGGAGACCAGGAAAAGACCATGACGTATGCATATGTCATGGGTCCTTAAGACCCAGGGTGTGATGACGTATGCATACGTCATGGGTCCTTAAGGGGTTAAAGGGGTACTCCAGGCCAAAACTTTTTTATATATCAATTGGCTCCGGATAGTTAAACAGATTTGTAAATGACTTCTATAAAAAAATCTTAATCCTTCCAGTACTTATTAGCTGAATACTACAGAGGAAACTGTTTTCTTTTTGGAACACAGTGCTCTCTGCTGACCTCTCTGTCCATTTTAGGAACTGTTCAGAACAGCATATGTTTGCTATGGGGATTTTCTCCAACTCTGGACAGTTCTTAAAATGGACAGATGTCAGCAGAGAGCTCTGCGTTCCAAAAAGAAAACCACTCTGCCTCTGTAGTATTCAGCAGCTAATAAGTTCTGGAAGGATTAAGATTTTTTTTCTAGAAGTCTTTACAAATCTGTTTAAGGCTGGGTTCACACCACATTTTCTTAAATACGGTTCCCGTATACGGTTTGGATGAGGGGGCGGGGCTTAATCGCGGCGCACCCACTCAGCCGTATTCGGGAACCGTATTTAATGCAAGTCTATGAGCCGACCGGAGTGAACCGCAGCCTCCGGTCGGCTTCGTTTTCGGCCGTTTGCGGTTTCCCGACCGCAGGCAAAAAAGTGGTCGACCAGAGGCTGCGGTTCACTCCGGTCGGCTCATAGACTTGCATTAAATACGGTTCCCGAATACGGCTGAGTGCGGGCGCCGCAAATAAGCCCCGCCCCCCTCCTCCAAACCGTATACGGGAACCGTATTTAAGAAAACATGGTGTGAACCCAGCCTAACTTTCTGGCACCAGTTGATTAAAAAAAAAAAAAAAAGTTTTCCACGGGAGTACCCCTTTAACCTGTTAATGACCCAGGGTGTACCTGTACGTCCTGAGTCCGCTCCCGTTCTATAACGGGGAGCCACGGCGTGGCAACGTGTCATAGCGGTTCGGGCCCGGCCTCCAACAATGGCCGGGACCCGTGGCCAATAGTGCGTGGCATTGATTGTGGTGCCGCGCGCTATTAACCCTTTAGACGTGGCGTTCAAAGTTGAATGCCGCATTTAAAATGAAAGTGAAACCATGCCGGTTAGCTCAGGGAGCTGTTCGGGATCGCCGCGGCTAAATCGCGGCATCCCGAACAGCTTACATGACAGCCAGAGGATCCCTACCTGCCTCCTGGTGTCCGATCGCCGAATGACTGCTCAGTGCCTGAGATCCAGACATGAGCAGTCAAGCGGCAGAATCATCGATCACTGATTTCCTATGAGAAACCATTGATCAATGTAAAAGATCAGTGTGTGCAGTGTTATATTCTCCTATGGGATAATAATGATCAGTATAAGAGATCAGTGTGCGCAGTGTTCTAGCCCCTATGGGATAATAATGATCAGTATAAGAGATCAGTGTGTGCAGTGTTATAGTCTCCTATGGGATAATAATGATCAGTATAAGAGATCAGTGTGTGCAGTGTTATAGTCTCCTATGGGATAATAATGATCAGTATAAGAGATCAGTGTGTGCAGTGTTATAGTCTCCTATGGGATAATAATGATCAGTATAAGAGATCAGTGTGTGCAGTGTTATAGTCCCCTATGGGATAATAATGATCAGTATAAGAGATCAGTGTGTGCAGTGTTATAGTCTCCTATGGGATAATAATGATCAGTATAAGAGATCAGTGTGTGCAGTGTTCTAGCCCCTATGGGATAATAATGATCAGTATAAGAGATCAGTGTGTGCAGTATTATAGTCTCCTATGGGATAACAATGATCAGTATAAGAGATCAGTGTGTGCAGTGTTATAGGGCTCTATTGTCTCCTCCTGTATATCCTCCCGCAGTGCGGCCTCCACATTATCGTCTCCTCCCGTATATCCTCCCGCAGTGCGGCCTCCACATTATCGTCTCCTCCTGTATATCCTCCCGCAGTGCGGCCTCCACATTATCGTCTCCTCCTGTATATCCTCCCGCAGTGCGGCCTCCACATTATCGTCTCCTCCCGTATATCCTCCCGCAGTGCGGCCTCCACATTATCGTCTCCTCCTGTATATCTTCCCGCAGTGCGGCCTCCACATTATCGTCTCCTCCTGTATATCCTCCCGCAGTGCGGCCTCCACATTATCGTCTCCTCCTGTATATCCTCCCGCAGTGCGGCCTCCACATTATCGTCTCCTCCTGTATATCCTCCCGCAGTGCGGCCTCCACATTATCGTCTCCTCCTGTATATCCTCCCGCAGTGCGGCCTCCACATTATCGTCTCCTCCCGTATATCCTCCTCCCGGCCTCCACACTGGACTCCTCCCCCTTTCCGTTTTGTCCGATCCTTCCTGACTATAACCCTGTATGTTCCCGCCCAGTCACAGCGATCGTCCAACCAGGTCTGTTATACCGCGATGTCATAATCCTCCTCAGACATAACCGCTGCAGGGCATCAGTTTATTGGTCAGACGTCTGGTATTAGTCTTCATGGGATTCAATGTGTATGAACCCTATCCCCTATCCCCGCTTCTATCCCCATTATCCTAACCCATCCCCCCACTCCTATCCCTATTAACTATTCTAACCCCTCCCCCTACTCCTATCCCTATTATTCTAACCCCTCCCCCGCTTCTATCCCAATTATACTAACCCCTCCCCCCACTCCTATCCCAATTATTCTAACCCCTCCCCCTTCTATCCCTATTCATTATTCTAACCCCTTCCCCTCTCCTATCCCTACTATTCTAACCCTTCCCCCGCTCCACCCCCAGGTATATTAATAAGTCCCCCCCCTCTACTCCATCTTCCCCCTCTATGTTGTAGGCTCCCTCCCCCCCCAGTCACTAGTTTAAACACTCCTCCACCCTTCTAGCCATCTTCTCCCCAAGCACAGCGCCCCCTCCCCATTGAGGTGCAGCCCGTCCCTACGGTAGAGCCGGTAACCGACAGCGAAGTCAGCCCAGTTCTCCATGAACCCAAACCCTTCCTTCCTACACCAGCTTCTGAGCCACTTGTTTACCTCCCTGATCTCCCGCTGCCTCTCTGGTGTGGCTCGTGGTACTGGTAGTATTTCAGAAAAGACTACCTTGGAGGTCCTTGCCTTAAGCTTGCGGACTAAGTCCCGTAAATAATTTTTAAGGACACTCCACCTACCTCTTTGTCATTGGTGCCAATGTGTACCATGACTGCTGGGTCCTCTCCAGCCCCGCCCAGCAACCTGTCAACCCGATCCGCGATGTGCCGAACTCGAGCGCCAGGAAGACAACACACTGTTTGGCGATCCCGGTGTTTGTGACACATCGCCCTGTCTGTCCCCCTAATAATTGAGTCCCCCACTACCAGAACCTGTATGGCCTGCCCTGTACTCCTCCCTCCCTCCTTACTGGCGGTCTTACACCTCCAATTCAGACAGAACTCTGAGGGAATATAAAAAGTACCCCCCCCCCCCCCCCCCCCAACATGAAGGTTAGCTATTTGTAAGTTTTACCAAGGTTTTATATACCAGACGAAGAGGTCTTTCATATGCTGCCTGGAACCACACAACTCTATCCAGCAAGCGGCCATTCTTCTATTAGGTTACCATCTGGACAGGAGTCTTGCACCATGGAGTTTTTTTTTGTATTGGCTACAAATGTAAAACGTGTGAAAGTGGCGTCTGCTGTGTAACAAATTACCTTTCGTCCCGTGAGTGACGATCGCGGTCAAACCGCTCTCTGTCGTGGTCTCCTCGCTCTCTGTGAGAATCTGAACGGTCACGATCCCTTTCTCGCTCATAGACCCGGCGGTCAGGGTGCTTACTGCTCGGCCTTTCAAAGTAAGGGTCCCGGTCCCTGAGGTCTCGGTCATAGCAATCGATCAAATAATCTATAGAAGATGAGAAGAGTCATTGCTCCACATGGACACAGCCTAAAACATGCAGATCCCCACCAGACCCATCACTTCTGATCATCATCATAGAGGAGAATCAGGGAACGAGGATCCCTGGCATGTGACCTCCTGAGGGGCTCCTGCTAACACTTCTACTGGAACATTGTTTGTCTTCCCTGTCATTCTCCTCAACATAAATGACAGCCGGGGTCACATATGGTGGGATCTGACACTACAGCAAACTGCAGTCATTGACTATCACAGGCCTGTTACAAATGTCCTGTAACAATGACAACAAACAGGCCAAAAGTGTCCACCAGGGCCAGAGATCCAGCATGACCTGACTTTGTTATCCTCCTCCCCAGGGACACGTGCTGACCAGGATTGACTATCCTCCTCTTCAGGGACACGCGCTGAGCAGACCTGCTATCCCCCTCCCCAGGGACACGTGCTGACCAGGCTTGGCTATCCTCCTCTTCAGGGACACGCGCTGAGCAGACCTGCTATCCCCCTCCCCAGGGACACGTGCTGACCAGGCTTGGCTATCCTCCTCTCCAAGGACACATGCTGACTAGACCTGGTTATCTTCCCTAGGGGGACACACGTGATGACCAGACCTGTCTATCCTCATGCTCAGGGACATTTGCTGACCCCATTTCCCCTAGACTGGAGTCATAGCTAAGTTTAGACAGCAGATTGGAGGAGACTGTACTGCATGGCTCATACCTTTAGGAAATGAAGGGATGCCCCTATCCAGTGTAGACTCTGGTAGCAGCACCACTCTCTCCCCATAGGGGGTCTGCTCCACCTTCCCCACTGTGATGTCTACAGCAAAGAAAAGACAATGACGAACATGACAACCACAGGCATCAGCAGGACCATACTGTTTGGGGGCAACCTCACCTCTACCATGGCCATAGTCCACCGTCTGCTGAATTCCTGGCATTTTGGACCCAATGGGAAGATTAGCTGAATGAGCTGCTTGTCGTTCTTCATCCCAGAGACCACTGAAGGAGTCTTCATCCCAGTGCTCTGCAGGCCCCCGGCCACCCATGGAGCCAGCCTTCTCTTTCTCCAATGCGTCTGGAGGCCTCTAAAAGAAAAGCTTAAGACTTAAAGCATAATGTCCCCACCATTGGGACAACAACCCCCACAGTCCTAGATCATCTCACCTGTAACGCCACTGACTGGGGGTCTGCTGCAGCCTTCAAGGGATTGGATGGATTGTTATCACTAAAGAAGTTCTTTAGATTGTCCAGCTGTTCCTTCTGCTCCCTGTGTATTAGAGAGATTTTGTCAGGGATTTGGTGGTCACAACCTAAAAAGTCAACAACTCTAATGCTGGAGGAGCCCGAGTGAACCGCAACATAACTCCACGTCCAGCCAACATGTCAGGAAGGAAGACCATTCTGCCTCTAATGATATCTCTCTCTCTATGTTATATATCTCTCTCTCTCTCTCTCTCTCTCTAATATATTTATATTTATTTTGGTTTTGCACACACACGGCTATATAAGCAGGTGGGCACAGATGTGACCCTCAGGCTAGAAGTCTCTGGGTCCATCCTTGTCCTCACCCTAGTGAGGTGTGGGGGTTAGAGCAGGACGGTCCTAGACAAGACCCCACAGGGAGCAGACTCTCTTACTTCTGGGGGTTTCATAAAGACTACACTATACATGATGTAACTATTCCGCCCCTCAGCGTTTAGATTACATTTTACTAAACTAAACTTATCAAAAAAAGAAGCAGGTGTTTAGGGTCTATAGTAAGGACACAGCTGCATTGGGCTCCTGACTACAAATCTGTACAGACCTCTTATTAGTAACCTGATCCCTCCAGGGCAGAGCCTCCAGGGGGAGAGGGCAGTCAATCAGGGGTGAAGGGGAGTGTCTAACTGATAAAGGGGCGGAGCCGTGTCTGGGGGGACACTCAGTGGTCAGGTTCTGGGTCATAAGCCCCACACAGCCGAATCCTTACTTTATGGAACACTTGCGGACAGGTTTACTTCCATTTCTCCATTGATTGAGAGGTGAGGATTATTTTGTGGGGTGTCGTGTATCTTTCAGTACCTTTTTGCAGTGCAGAATAGCATTCATGGTATAATTAGATTTAAAAAACAATGTCCCTGGAGGTTTCAGGGCAAATTGATATATAACAACCTTTAAGGGGTTGCCCCCTGTCGGGGAAAACCCTTTACTGGAATCCCCCCTTTTTAAAATATAACCTTTATTGGTATTTTTTTTTAAATGATACCCCACATAAACGTTTAAAATTACAGCGGATTTGATATGGTGTGTAAACTATTATCTGTTATACACTTGTGAGGGATGTAAGGGTCCAAATATGCGCTTATGTAATCATGTGCTTGTTGTCCAGCACACGTCAGCTATTGGTACCCAATCCCTATATCATCATTATCCTCCAGCCTCCCTGACGTTTCGCTGAACGGATCAGCTTTGTCAAGGGTAGCAAGGCTACGTCGGGGAGGCTGGTAGTTGCCTGTTTTTAAATCAGCGGAGGATAATGATAATATAGGGATTGGCTACCAATAGCTGACGTGTGCTGGACAACAAGCACATGATTACATAAGCGCATATTTGGACCCTTACATCCCTCACAAGTGTATAACAGATAATAGTTTACACACCATATCAAATCCGCTGTAATTTTAAACGTTTATGTGGGGTATCATTTAAAAAAAAAAAAAAAACAATAAAGGTTATATTTTAAAAAGGGGGGGGGGGGGTTCCAATAAAGGGTTTTCCCGACAGGGGGCAACTCCTTAAAGGTTGTTCTATATAGAATAGCATTCGTAACCTGATAGCGGGATAAGTTTGTATGGACGCACTGTGCCGGATTGTGCTATCCGGCCTAACACTGTAGCATATGTTCACAAGACAGAACTTTGGTGTGATATTCCGCAGAAGCAGAGTCCCATTGATTTCAATAGGATTCTGCTGTACACATAGCAGAATTTCCGGGCAGGAAACATCTGCCACAGAAATTCAAATTCCAATGTCCACTGAAAGAATGGACGTCTTTTCTTTCTGCGTACAATGCATGAACTGCATTGCAGTCTATGAGGCAGTGTATTCCTCAAGCAGTACAGGGGCAATGTCCGCAAAGAGATTTTCTGCTGTGTGAACATAGCCTTAGATTATGTGGTCACTGTTGGTCAATGGGATCCCAGTAATCTCCTATCCCGGCTGTGGCAGCAGTGTCAGTAGGAATATACAGCAGTCACCCACAGCCAAGCTCTTTCACCTGCTCCATACACTCCCTGGCACCTTCCACTACACATGGACCTCAGAGGGAGGCAAGGCTTTGATCACACAAGACCGAACTTAACTCACCGAAGCATTTTGAGCTCCTGGGCGGCCTTCAGGATGATTTCATGTTGTCTCTGGCTCAGGGCGACCACACCCTGGCTTACGGGTTCAGACTCCGGTACGGCTGACTGTGTGGGAAGGCCAAGTAATTCTGGAGCTACAGAGGGCTGAAGTGGAAGCATATTTCTTCCTTCCTCCATTACTCTTTCAGATTTGAACCATCGGTCATCTCTAGGTTCCAGTCCTGGGTTTTCTAAATATTCGTTCCGTTTTCTATCATGCCACAAGGGAACGTCGGGGTATTCCCGAATCCTGAGCTCCACACGTTCACGAAAATCTCTGTCAGCAAGCTCTCTGTCCAGCCTCCATCTGTCATTCAGGTATTCCTCAAGAGGAGGAAGAGGTGGCAACGGAGGACGAGAATGAACTGGGGAGAAAGGACGATGTGGTGACAGAGACCTCCGAGGCGGAAGCCAGTCCCTCTCTCTGAGAGGAAGATCAAGATCATCTGGAATTCTAGGAAAATCTCTACCAACATCAGCGTCAAATATGTAACGTCTTTCTGCTCTGTCAAAGTAGCCTTCTCGTTCTATACTTCTCTCCCGAAGCCAAGGGTCATGTCTACCATCTAAATCCCGAGGCATAGGAGGAATGGGCAAAGGGAGTCTGTCTTCCCTGAAATATGGGTCTCTTGCAAACTCTGGGTCACGGTCCCGCCAGTATCGATCCCTTTCCCAATTCTCACTTCTTGGCCCTTCCCCTGGAAGGTCTCTTCTGCGATCATCTAACAAAGGATCTAGAAACCTTTCCCTCTCAAGGAAACGTGACTCCCCCCGGAAGGCCTCACGATCATATGGTGGATGATCTTCTGGGCCATCTCTAAATGGTGGTCTCTCCTCTAAAAATGGATCTCTAGGCTCAAAACTTCTATCACTAGGAACCTCCATTATGTCTCTAGTTCCCGGTCTGGGTGGAAGCCTATCACGAACAAACCCCCTTGACCGACCCCTGGATGGATGATGAAATCTTGGATCAAAGTTCCCTCTCCTTGGACCTTGACTAGGGAAATCATCTGCATTATAATCCGGTTCTTCCGACATCTCATATTCTCTAAAACTTCCTTGTCTTGCTGTCTCATGGTGAGAATGGCTTTCTACACTGTCAAAATCTTGATCAGGAAAATTCTGCCTCATAGGTCCATGATGACCATCTGGGCACGGTATTCTGGAAATCTGCTTTCTTTCCACAATAGGGTCATGATCTGATAGAACCTGCGGTTCATTCATTGATTTACCAAAATCATTCCCTTTATAGAAGGGCTGTGCCATGGGATCTGCACCCATAGGCTGCTCATACACATTGTCTTCATTTGGGGGAACTTCCTCATTGAACTCTTCATCAGAAAATGGGGTCTGAAAGTCAGTGGGTCTAATGGGGGGAGGCATTCTGGGTGCTCCAGGCCTAACAGGGCGGGCTCCTCTGACTAGCCCAGGCCTGACTGGGGTAGCTGCCTGAGGAATCCCTTGTCTAATGGATGGAGAAGCCCAAGGAGCGCCGGGCCTAGGAGGTAAAGGAGGCCGAGGGGCTCCAGGTCTGACATGAGGTGAAGCTCGTGGAACACCAGGTCTGAGTGGTGGAAACCCCCGAGGTGCTCCGGGCCTCACAGGGACACCACCCTGAAGTAGTCCAGGCTTGAAAGGAGCAACATGAGGGGCTACAGGTCTGACAGGAGGAGCAGTTTGAAGAGTTCCAAACATGACAGGGGTGGAAACATGGGGAGCACCAGGTCTGATGGCAGGAGCTGGCTTTGCAGAAGACTGAGAAGAGAATGTTGAAAGGTCATTTTTAGCAGTAGGAGGTGGCTGAGTGTCAGAAGAGCCATGGGAAGACACTTTGATCTCTTCTGGCTTTACAGGAGTTGTCTGTACAGTCATCTTAGCCATAGGAACCTGGGGGACATTAGGTTTTGGAGTCTCCGAATCGGGAAGCTTGGTATCATCTGGTGGCACTTTTAAACTTCCAGTAGGCTCTTTGGGTCCACTCAGCAGAGAAGAGCTTTTCACAGGACCAGCCGCCTCAGCCCGAGAGTCCATTTTTTTGTCAGCACCAGTTAAGTCGTTCCCTTCTGACGGCACTGAATGTGGTTTTGGGAGCCTGGAATCTGTTGTGTCAGGTGCCCTCTTACTTGTGGGTGAAGCCGGTCTGACCTGCGGTGGGGCCACTGAGACTATGGATTGACTATCTTTATTAAGGTGGCCTTCATGTGATGTTTTAATGTCTTCCATCTCTACATCAGTTTTCCCTACGTCAGCACTAGGAGCCTTAAACATCTGATTACCTGTCTGGAAGCGGCTGTGGAAGGTCCCTGATAAGGTCTTGGGAGCACTCTGCATATTGGTTTTCAATGTCACATCAGGCGAGGTTTCCTTGTGAGCTGGGCTGTCATGAGTTAAAGTGTGACGGCTTTTTGGATCTTCAGGACCAAAGTTGAACTTCCCCCACTGCTCCCCTGCCATGCCCTTCCACCTTTCATCCACATGCAGCTCTTTGTTTACAGGAGCCTCCACAGGCAAAGGTGGTCCCCTCTCCATCATATCCCCCTCTGGATGCCAGTCTGGTTTACCAGCACCCTTATTAAATGGGGCCCTATTACCAACCCAACTGTCCTGAGAGTTATCAAACCTTTCCTGTTCTTCAGACAAGCCCCAATCATCACGGGGACCTCCATCATGACCAAACTGATCTAAGTCAGGGCCCCGAAACCGTTCTGGGGGAGGTTGAGGGCCACCAAAGCGGTTCCTAGATGGTGGAAAATTAGGGCCTTCAAAAAGATCTCGAGGACGATCTTCTGGATTGCTTAACTGATCTCGATTTCCTCCCTCTGGACCACCAAACCTGTCACTTGCAAGTCCCTCAGGATTGTCAAACCTATCACGGTTATAGCCCTCTGGGCCAGCAAACCTGCCTCGTGGAGGTCCACCTGGAAATCTAGCTCTTCCACGGGGAGGCATCTCGGGAGCACCAAACCTGAAGCGATTTGGTGCATGGAATGGAACTTCATGAACATTAAACCTATCAAGCGGGGGACCCTCACGATTTCTGACCCTGTCAAGGCCTGGACCACCAGCATCCCCAAAGTGCTCTGGAGCTTTCTCTGTGGTGCCCCACCGATCTTGAGGTCCTCTATCAGGGCCACCCCATCTATCATGCTGGGAGTCACTCCAGTTGTCTCCCCATGTATGACCCATGGGATCCCTCTGACTATCTAGTCTATTAAACTGAGAACCTTCCTGCTTATTTCTCATGTCCCCTGGTAGAGCCTCAGTTCTGTCTAACCCCGGATGGTCAGTCTGGCTGTCAGGATTGCACTTGTGGGATTCCACAATATCCGTATTTTCCTGAGGAGGTCCATCAAATCGTCCTGACCTATTAGAAAATCGACTGCCTTTAGCATCCCATTTGTTTCTACCAGCATTGTCCCAACTACGTTCTGGGGGCCCACTGGGTCTGTCCCACATGTGATGTGAAGTTTCTTCCACCTGGTCCCATCTGTTTGCAGGCACATGTTGCTGATCCCACTTTTTTCCAGGAAGTTCTCCTTTCTCCCACTTATTCTCTCCCCCTCGCTCCCACTGTTGCTTGTCTGGAGTCTGCGTTTGGAGGCCAGCCTCTAAGCTGTGAGTAGACGTGTCGCCTTCTCCCAGTTTCACTGCAGATTCATGCTGCTCCTTGGTGAAGTGCTGGTTCTGACCCATAAAAGCATTTGAACGCACGCCAGGGCCCTGAAAGTGCTTTCCATCTAAAAAAGGACGAGGACCACGAAAACCAAGTGATCCTTGGGACCCATCGAACTGTCCTCTGGGAGCGTGAAATGTTTGGGACCCACGGCCTGGGCCAGGAAATCTGTAATGTAGAAATAGGAAATGTTAGATGATACAATGTCCATCTCACAACACGTCCTGATACAAGCAAACAAGTATGGAGAAGACATAAGGGAAACAGACTGAGGCAGCTCCACATTACCTGGGCCCTGCCGTGTTCTGTTGATGGCCCATCGGTGGGACAGGAGGAGCATTCTCCTTTTCTTGTGCAGTGGACAGACCAGAAGACAAAATAGAAAGTTTGGAGTCCTCCTTGGGTTCAGGGCATTTCTCCAATGACTGATCAGTGGTTGGGGATTCTGGCAGACAGGTAGGAAGCGGCGGGGCGCTCTGGGATAATGGAGTATATGAGGTGGCCTTGGCATTCTTTAGAAGAGCTTGCTGGGCCTGATAGGTGAGGCCTGGTGGCAGAGCTTTATCCACTGCTACAGCAGACGCAGAGACGGCCCCAGAAGGGGCTACAATCTGGGGAGAGGTAGTGGGCACCTCAGCGGGAGGAATAGTGTGTGATGAAGGAAGAGCTGCAGCAGCTGCTTCGTAGCTGCTCTCACTGCTGGGTGGTAAAGGTGGTGGCACTGCTTCCACAGAATCTGCACTAGCTGGAGGGGGAGGAGGTGGGGCACTGGTGACAGGTGGCAGCGGAGGGGCAGAGGCCGGGGGCAGAGGGGGAGCCGCCTCAGGATAAGATGTTGCTGGTGCAGTAGGTAAGGGAGGAGGGGGAACAGTGCTATACATTGGGGGTCCGGGGGCAGGATAAGGAGGAGGTACAGTTATTCCCAGGGGTGCAACAGCAGGCACAGAAGGGGGCAGCACTGGAGAATACTGAGGGTACTGAGGGACCACCGCAATGTAGTGGTTGCCTCCATACTGCTGCTTCAGACTTTTCAAGGAGGCCACTTTCTCTTTCAACTGGGTTTTTGAGGACTTCATGTGTGCCTGCCATGATGTCCACTGCACGTGGTAGTCCTGTAGCTGGTCCTTGTGTGGGTATGTCTGCAGTAACTCCTGCCACTTCTTAAACTGATTCTCCCATTCCTGGAGAAGGGGCACAAGCTGCTTCTGCTGCACCTCGTAGTGCTGGAGCTGGACCTCCACCGACAGGGCCTGCAACAGACAAGAGGAGACTTATAGGAGGGCACCGCAGAGAAAGCCAGGACATCAGAACCAAAGACCTCAATTATATGAGGCCACTGCAGAGACAGCAAGGACATAACAATCCGACACCGCAGAGACAGCCAGGACATCAGAACCAAAGACCTCAATTATATGAGGACACTGCAGAGACAGCTGGGACATCAGAACCAAAGACCTCAATTATATGAGGCCACTGCAGAGACAGCAAGGACATAACAATCCGACACCGCAGAGACAGCCAGGACATCAGAACCAAAGACCTCAATTATATGAGGCCACTGCAGAGACAGCAAGGACATAACAATCCGACACTGCAGAGACAGCTGGGACATCAGAACCAAAGACCTCAATTATATGAGGACACCGCAGAGACAGCCGGGACATCAGAAGTATTATATAGGACATACTTACAGCGAGGTGGGGGTGGGGGGGCTCCACTAGTATTATAGGACATACTTACAGCGAGGTGGGGGGGGGGGGGCTCCACTAGTATTATAGGACATACTTACAGCGAGGTGGGGGCTCCACTAGCATTATAGGACATACTTACAGCGAGGTGGGGGGGGGGCTCCACTAGTATTATAGGACATACTTACAGCGAGGTGGGGGGGGGGGGGGGGGGGCTCCACTAGTATTATAGGACATACTTACAGCGAGGTGGGGGGGGGGCTCCACTAGTATTATAGGACATACTTACAGCGAGGTGGGGGGGGGGCTCCACTAGTATTATAGGACATACTTACAGCGAGGTAGGGGGGGGGGCTCCACTAGTATTATAGGACATACTTACAGCGAGGTGGGGGGGGGCTCCACTAGTATTATAGGACATACTTACAGCGAGGTGGGGGCTCCACTAGTATTATAGGACATACTTACAGCGAGGTGGGGGGGGGGCTCCACTAGTATTATAGGACATACTTACAGCGAGGTGGGGGCTCCACTAGCATTATAGGACATACTTACAGCGAGGTGGGGGGGGGGGGGGGGCTCCACTAGTATTATAGGACATACTTACAGCGAGGTGGGGGCTCCACTAGCATTATAGGACATACTTACAGCGAGGTGGGGGGGGGGGCTCCACTAGTATTATAGGACATACTTACAGCGAGGTGGGGGGGGGGCTCCACTAGTATTATAGGACATACTTACAGCGAGGTGGGGGCTCCACTAGCATTATAGGACATACTTACAGCGAGGTGGGGGGGGGGGGCTCCACTAGTATTATAGGACATACTTACAGCGAGGTGGGGGCTCCACTAGCATTATAGGACATACTTACAGCGAGGTGGGGGGGGGGGGGCTCCACTAGTATTATAGGACATACTTACAGCGAGGTGGGGGGGGGGGGCTCCACTAGTATTATAGGACATACTTACAGCGAGGTGGGGGGGGGGGGGGGGGCTCCACTAGTATTATAGGACATACTTACAGCGAGGTGGGGGCTCCACTAGCATTATAGGACATACTTACAGCGAGGTGGGGGGGGGCTCCACTAGTATTATAGGACATACTTACAGCGAGGTGGGGGGGGGGGGGGGGGGCTCCACTAGCATTATAGGACATACTTACAGCGAGGTGGGGGGGGGGGCTCCACTAGTATTATAGGACATACTTACAGCGAGGTGGGGGCTCCACTAGCATTATAGGACATACTTACAGCGAGGTGGGGGGGGGGGGCTCCACTAGTATTATAGGACATACTTACAGCGAGGTGGGGGGGGGGGGGCTCCACTAGTATTATAGGACATACTTACAGCGAGGTGGGGGGGGGGGGGGCTCCACTAGTATTATAGGACATACTTACAGCGAGGTGGGGGGGGGGGGGCTCCACTAGTATTATAGGACATACTTACAGCGAGGTGGGGGGGCTCCACTACAAGCTGCTGGTATCGTTGAAGCAGCTGCTGCAGCGCGCTGTGTTTCTGGATGATCCCCTGGTACTGGAATCCGAGGCGATGCTGCTCGTGTTGCTGCCAGTGTGCGGCCGCCTCCTGCAGGGTCTTCAGCCGTTGCGCCTGCTCCGGATCCTCTGTCAGGGTCAGGCCCGGCTGAAGAGACAATGAGCGCAACGTTAATACAAGTGGAGCAGATGAGAGGACCTGAGATCCCTGCAGACCCCACCACCGGACCAAGGGGGCTGCCTGGCACTACACACATATATAGGGGCGGAATTACCGTGGTGTCCTGTCCGGGGGGCGGGACCTTATCCACTGGGGGAGGCTCCTGGCTAGGCAGGGGCGGAGCATGTCCCACAGACGTTTGGGGGACACTGTGCACAGGATCGGGATCGCTCGCCTCCGTCACACGTTTCTTGGATTTCTGCTGGAGACTGAGCAGATGCTGCTTATAATAATACTGCTGCTGTTCCTGCAACAGGAAAAGCTGAATGAATGGCGATTATAGCCTCCCCGGGGAACATTCACCCCCTCTCACGTCTCCACAGGGTATACACCCCCAAAACACAGTCCTCCCCTGTATAAACCCCCTTCCAATATAACAACATCACTGATGTGAGGGGCTATCCTGTATACTATCCCCTGTACTATATATTATCACTGATGTGAGGGGCTATCCTGTATACTATCCCCTGTACTATATATTATCACTGATGTGAGGGGCTATCCTGTATACTATCCCCTGTACTATTTATTATCACTGATGTGAGGGGCTATCCTGTATACTATCCCCTGTACTATTTATTATCACTGATGTGAGGGGCTATCCTGTATACTATCCCCTGTACTATATATTATCACTGATGTGAGGGGCTATCCTGTATACTATCCCCTGTACTATATATTATCACTGATGTGAGGGGCTATCCTGTATACTATCCCCTGTACTATTTATTATCACTGATGTGAGGGGCTATCCTGTATACTATCCTCTGTACTATATATTATCACTGATGTGAGGGGCTATCCTGTATACTATCCCCTGTACTATTTATTATCACTGATGTGAGGGGCTATCCTGTATACTATCCCCTGTACTATTTATTATCACTGATGTGAGGGGCTATCCTGTATACTATCCCCTGTACTATATATTATCACTGATGTGAGGGGCTATCCTGTATACTATCCCCTGTACTATATATTATCACTGATGTGAGGGGCTATCCTGTAGACTATCCTCTGTACTATATATTATCACTGATGTGAGGGGCTATCCTGTATACTATATATTATCACTGATGTGAGGGGCTATCCTGTATACTATCCCCTGTACTATATATTATCACTGATGTGAGGGGCTATCCTGTATACTATCCCCTGTACTATTTATTATCACTGATGTGAGGGGCTATCCTGTATACTATCCCCTGTACTATATATTATCACCGATGTGAGGGGCTATCCTGTATACTATCCCCTGTACTATATATTATCACCGATGTGAGGGGCTATCCTGTATACTATCCCCTGTACTATATATTATCACTGATGTGAGGGGCTATCCTGTATACTATCCCCTGTATCATATATTATCACTGATGTGAGGGGCTATCCTGTATACTATCCCCTGTACTATATATTATCACTGATGTGAGGGGCTATCCTGTATACTATCCCCTGTACTATTTATTATCACTGATGTGAGGGGCTATCCTGTATACTATCCCCTGTACTATATATTATCACTGATGTGAGGGGCTATCCTGTATACTATCCCCTGTACTATATATTATCACTGATGTGAGGGGCTATCCTGTATACTATATATTATCACTGATGTGAGGGGCTATCCTGTATACTATCCCCTGTACTATATATTATCACTGATGTGAGGGACTATCCTGTATACTATCCCCTGTACTATATATTATCACTGATGTGAGGGACTATCCTGTATACTATCCCCTGTACTATATATTATCACTGATGTGAGGGACTATCCTGTATACTATCCTCTGTACTATATATTATCACTGATGTGAGGGGCTATCCTGTATACTATCCTCTGTACTATATATTATCACTGATGTGAGGGGCTATCCTGTATACTATCCTCTGTACTATATATTATCACTGATGTGAGGGGCTATCCTGTATACTATCCCCTGTACTATTTATTATCACTGATGTGAGGGGCTATCCTGTATACTATCCCCTGTACTATATATTATCACTGATGTGAGGGGCTATCCTGTATACTATCCCCTGTACTATTTATTATCACTGATGTGAGGGGCTATCCTGTATACTATCCCCTGTACTATATATTATCACTGATGTGAGGGGCTATCCTGTATACTATCCCCTGTACTATATATTATCACTGATGTGAGGGGCTATCCTGTATACTATCCCCTGTACTATATATTATCACTGATGTGAGGGACTATCCTGTATACTATCCTCTGTACTATATATTATCACTGATGTGAGGGGCTATCCTGTATACTATCCCCTGTACTATATATTATCACTGATGTGAGGGGCTATCCTGTATACTATCCCCTGTACTATATATTATCACTGATGTGAGGGGCTATCCTGTATAATATATATATATCCCTCACAGGGTAGAGTCTCCTATATAAAATAATGTATATATCCCCCTCACAGGGTAAATAGAGTCTCCTATATATTGTATATATCCCCCCTCACAGGGTATATAGAGTCTCCTATATGTTGTATATATCCCCCCTCACAGGGTATATAGAGTCTCCTTTATGTTGTATATATCCCCCTCACATGGTATATAGAGTCTGCTATATATTGTATATATCCTCCTAACAGGGTATATAGAGTCTGCTATATATTGTATATATATCCCCCATCACAGGGTATATAGAGTCTCCTATATATTGTGTATATATCCCCCTCACAGGGTATATAGAGTCTCCTATATATTGTATATATCCCCCCTCACAGGGTATATAGAGTCTCCTATATATTGTATATATCCCCCCTCACAGGGTATATAGAGTCTCCTATATATTGTATATATCCCCCCTCACAGGGTATATAGAGTCTCCTATATATTGTATATATATATCCCCCCTCACAGGGTATATAGAGTCTCCTATATATTGTGTATATATCCCCCCTCACAGGGTATATAGAGTCTCCTATATATTGTATATATCCCCCCTCACAGGGTATATAGAGTCTCCTATATATTGTATATATCCCCCGTCACAGGGTATATAGAGTCTCCTATATATTGTATATATCCCCCCTCACAGGGTATATAGAGTCTCCTATATATTGTATATATCCCCCCTCACAGGGTATATAGAGTCTCATATATATTGTATATATCCCCCCTCACAGGGTATATAGAGTCTCCTATATATTGTATATATTCCCCCTCACAGGGTATATAGAGTCTCCTATATATTGTATATATACCCCCCCTCACAGGGTATATAGAGTCTCCTATATATTGTATATACCCCCCCTCACAGGGTATATAGAGTCTCCTATATATTGTATATATCCCCCCCTCACAGGGTATATAGAGTCTCCTATATATTGTATATATCCCCCCCTCACAGGGTATATAGAGTCTCCTATATATTGTATATATCCCCCTCACAGGGTATATAGAGTCTCCTATATATTGTATATATCCCCCCCTCACAGGGTATATAGAGTCTCCTATTTATTGTATATATCCCCCTCACAGGGTATATAGAGTCTCCTATATATTGTATATATATCCCCCCTCACAGGGTATATAGAGTCTCCTATATATTGTATATATATCCCCCCTCACAGGGTATATAGAGTCTCCTATATATTGTACATATCCCCCCCCCTCACAGGGTATATAGAGTATCCTATATATTGTATATACCCCCCCCCTCACAGGTTATATAGAGTCTCCTATATATTGTATATATCCCCCTCACAGGGTATATAGAGTCTCCTATATATTGTACATATCTCCCCCCCCCCCTCACAGGGTATATAGTCTCCTATATATTGTACATATCCCCCCCCCTCACAGGGTATATAGAGTCTCCTATATATTGTATATATCCCCCCTCACAGGGTATATAGAGTCTGCTATATATTGTATCTATCCCCCCTCACAGGGTATATAGAGTCTCCTATATATTGTATATATTCCCCTCACAGGGTATATAGTCTCCTATATATTGTATATATCCCCCCTCACAAGGTATATAGAGTCTCCTATATGTTGTATATATCCCCCCCTCACAGGGTATATAGAGTCTGCTATATATTGTATATATCCCCCCCTCACAGGGTATATAGAGTCTCCTATATGTTGTATATATCCCCCCTCACAGGGTATATAGAGTCTCCTATATGTTGTATATATCCCCCCCTCACGGTATATAGAGTCTCCTATATATTGTATATATCCCCCTCACAGGGTATATAGAGTCTCCTATATATTGTATATATCCCCCCTCACAGGGTATATAGAGTCTCCTATATATTGTATATATCCCCCTCACAGGGTATATAGAGTCTCGTATATATCCCCCCTCACAGGGTATATAGTCTCCTATATATTGTATATATCCCCCCCTCACAGGGTATATAGAGTCTCCTATATATTGTATATATCCCCCCTCACAGGGTATATAGAGTCTCCTATATATTGTATATATCCCCCCTCACAGGGTATATAGAGTCTCCTATATATTGTATATATCCCCCTCACAGGGTATATAGAGTCTCCTATATATTGTATATATCCCCCTCACAGGGTATATAGAGTCTCCTATATATTGTATATATCCCCTCACAGGGTATATAGAGTCTGCTATATATTGTACATATCCCCCCCCCTCACAGGGTATATAGAGTCTCCTATATATTGTACATATCCCCCCCCCCCCTCACAGGGTATATAGTCTCCTATATATTGTATATATCCCCCTCACAGGGTATATAGAGTCTCCTACATATTGTATATATCCCCCTCACAGGGTATATAGAGTTTCCTATATATTGTATATATCCCCCCTCACAGGGTATATAGTCTCCTATATATTGTATATATCCCCCTCACAGGTTATATAGAGTCTCCTATATATTGTATATATACCCCCCCTCACAGGGTATATAGAGTCTCCTATATATTGTATATATCCCCCTCACAGGGTATATAGAGTCTCCTATATATTGTACATATCTCCCCCCCCCTCACAGGGTATATAGAGTCTCCTATATATTGTATATATCCCCCCTCACAGGGTATATAGAGTCTCCTATATATTGTATATATCCCCCCCTCACAGGGTATATAGAGTCTCCTATATATTGTATATATCCCCCTCACAGGGTATATAGAGTCTCCTATATATTGTATATATCCCCCCTCACAGGGTATATAGAGTCTGCTATATATTGTATCTATCCCCCCTCACAGGGTATATAGAGTCTCCTATATATTGTATATATCCCCCCTCACAGGGTATATAGAGTCTGCTATATATTGTATATATCCCCCCCTCACAGGGTATATAGTCTCCTATATATTGTATATATCCCCCCTCACAAGGTATATAGAGTCTCCTATATGTTGTATCTATCCCCCCCCTCACAGGGTATATAGAGTCTGCTATATATTGTATATATCCCCCCCTCACAGGGTATATAGAGTCTCCTATATGTTGTATATATCCCCCCTCACAGGGTATATAGAGTCTCCTATATGTTGTATATATCCCCCCCTCACAGGGTATATAGAGTCTCCTATATATTGTATATATCCCCCTCACAGGGTATATAGAGTCTCCTATATATTGTATATACCCCCCCTCACAGGGTATAGAGTCTCCTATATATTGTATATATCCCCCCCCTCACAGGGTATATAGAGTCTCCTATATATTGTATATATCCCCCCCTCACAGGGTATATAGAGTCTCCTATATATTGTATATATCCCCCCCCTCACAGGGTATATAGAGTCTCCTATATATTGTATATATATCCCCCCTCACAGGGTATATAGAGTCTCCTATATATTGTATATATCCACCCCCCCTCACAGGGTATATAGTGTCTCCTATATATTGTATATATCCCCCCCCCTCACAGGGTATATAGAGTCTCCTATATATTGTATATATATCCCCCCTCACAGGGTATATAGAGTCTCCTATATATTGTATATATCCACCCCCCTCACAGGGTATATAGAGTCTCCTATATATTGTATATATCCCCCCCCTCACAGGGTATATAGAGTCTCCTATATATTGTATATATCCCCCCCCTCACAGGGTATATAGAGTCTCCTATATATTGTGTATATATCCCCCCTCACAGGGTATATAGAGTCTCCTATATATTGTATATATCCACCCCCCTCACAGGGTATATAGTGTCTCCTATATATTGTATATATCCCCCCTCACAGGGTATATAGAGTCTCCTATATATTGTATATATCCCCCCTCACAGGGTATATAGTCTCCTATATATTGTATATATATCCCCCCCTCACAGGGTATATAGAGTCTCCTATATATTGTGTATATATCCCCCCTCACAGGGTATATAGTCTCCTATATATTGTATATATCCCCCCCTCACAGGGTATATAGAGTCTCCTATATATTGTATATATCCCCCCTCACAGGGTATATAGAGTCTCCTATATATTGTATATATCCCCCCCTCACAGGGTATATAGAGTCTCCTATATATTGTATATATCCCCCCTCACAGGGTATATAGAGTCTCCTATATATTGTATATATCCCCCCTCACAGGGTATATAGAGTCTCCTATATATTGTATATATCCCCCCTCACAGGGTATATAGAGTCTCCTATATATTGTATATATCCCCCCTCACAGGGTATATAGAGTCTCCTATATATTGTATATATTCCCCCTCACAGGGTATATAGAGTCTCCTATATATTGTATATATCCCCCCTCACAGGGTATATAGAGTCTCCTATATTTTGTATATATCCCCCCCTCACAGGGTATATAGAGTCTCCTATATATTGTATATATCCCCCCTCACAGGGTATATAGAGTCTCCTATATATTGTATATTTCCCCCTCACAGGGTATATAGAGTCTCCTATATATTGTATATTTCCCCCTCACAGGGTATATAGAGTCTCCTATATATTGTATATATCCCCCCTCACAGGGTATATAGAGTCTCCTATATATTGTATATATCCCCCTCACAGGGTATATAGAGCCTCCTATATATTGTATATATCCCCCCTCACAGGGTATATAGAGCCTCCTATATATTGTATATATCCCCCCTCACAGGGTATATAGAGTCTCCTATATATTGTATATATCCCCCCCTCACAGGGTATATAGAGCCTCCTATATACTGTATATACCCCCGTCCCCTCCCCTCAGGGTATATAGAGCCTCCTATATACTGTATATACCCCCATCCCCTCCCCTCAGGGTATATAGAGCCTCCTATATACTGTATATACCCCCGTCCCCTCCCCTCAGGGTATATAGAGCCTCCTATATACTGTATATACCCCCGTCCCCTCCCCTCAGGGTATATAGAGCCTCCTATATACTGTATATACCCCCGTCCCCTCCCCTCAGGGTATATAGAGCCTCCTATATACTGTATATACCCCCGTCCCCTCCCCTCAGGATATATAGAGCCTCCTATATACTGTATATACCCCCGTCCCCTCCCCTCAGGGTATATAGAGCCTCCTATATACACCCCCGTCCCCTCCCCTCAGGGTATATAGAGCCTCCTATATACTGTATATAGCCCCATCCCCTCCCCTCAGGGTATATAGAGCCTCCTATATACTGTATATAGCCCCGTCCCCTCCCCTCAGGGTATATAAAGCCTCCTATATACTGTATATACCCCCATCCCCTCCCCTCAGGGTATATAGAGCCTCCTATATACTGTATATACCCCCGTCCCCTCCCCTCAGGGTATATAGAGCCTCCTATATACTGTATATATCCCCGTCCCCTCAGGGTATATAGAGCCTCCTATATACTGTATATACCCCCATCCCCTCCCCTCAGGGTATATAGAGCCTCCTATATACTGTATATACCCCCGTCCCCTCCCCTCAGGGTATATAGAGCCTCCTATATACTGTATATACCCCCATCCCCTCCCCTCAGGGTATATAAAGCCTCCTATATACTGTATATACCCCCATCCCCTCCCCTCAGGGTATATAGAGCCTCCTATATACTGTATATACCCCCGTCCCCTCCCCTCAGGGTATATAGAGCCTCCTATATACTGTATATACCCCCGTCCCCTCCCCTCAGGGTATATAGAGCCTCCTATATACTCTATATACCCCCGTCCCCTCCCCTCAGGGTATATAGAGCCTCCTATATACTGTATATACCCCCGTCCCCTCCCCTCAGGGTATATAGAGCCTCCTATATACTGTATATACCCCCGTCCCCTCCCCTCAGGGTATATAGAGCCTCATATACTGTATATACCCCCGTCCCCTCCCCTCAGGGTATATAGAGCCTCCTGTATATACCCCCGTCCCCTCCCCTCAGGGTATATAGAGCCTCCTATATACTGTATATACCCCCGTCCCCTCCCCTCAGGGTATATAAAGCCTCCTATATACTGTATATACCCCCGTCCCCTCCCCTCAGGGTATATAGAGCCTCCTATATACTGTATATACCCCCATCCCCTCCCCTCAGGGTATATAGAGCCTCCTATATACTGTATATACCCCCCCCTCCCCTCAGGGTATATAGAGCCTCCTATATACTGTATATACCCCCCCCCCCCTCCCCTCAGGGTATATAGAGCCTCCTATATACTGCATATACCCCCGTCCCCTTCCCTCAGGGTATATAGAGCCTCCTATATACTGTATATACCCCCGTCCCCTTCCCTCAGGGTATATAGAGCCTTCTATATACTGTATATACCCCCGTCCCCTCCCCTCAGGGTATATAGAGCCTCCTATATACTGTATATACCCCCGTCCCCTTCCCTCAGGGTATATAGAGCCTCCTATACACTGTATATACCACCGTCCCCTCCCCTCAGGGTATATAGAGACTCCTATATACTGTATATACCCCCGTCCCCTCCCCTCAGGGTATATAGAGCCTCCTATATACTGTATATACCCTCGTCCCCTCCCCTCAGGGTATATAGAGCCTCCTATATACTGTATATACCCCCGTCCCCTCCCCTCAGGGTATATAGAGCCTCCTATATACTGTATATACCCCCATCCCCTTCCCTCAGGGTATATAGAGCCTCCTATATACTGTATATACCCCCGTCCCCTCCCCTCAGGGTATATAGAGCCTCCTATATACTGTATATACCCCCGTCCCCTCCCCTCAGGGTATATAGAGCCTCCTATATACTGTATATACCCCCGTCCCCTTCCCTCAGGGTATATAGAGCCTCCTATATACTGTATATACCCCCGTCCCCTCCCCTCAGGGTATATAGAGCCTTCTATATACTGTATATACCCCCGTCCCCTCCCCTCAGGGTATATAAAGCCTCCTATATACTGTATATACCCCCGTCTCCTCCCCTCAGGGTAAATAGAGCCTCCTATATACTGTATATACCCCCGTCCCCTCCCCTCAGGGTATATAAAGCCTCCTATATACTGTATATACCCCCGTCCCCTCCCCTCAGGGTATATAGAGCCTCCTATATACTGTATATACCCCCGTCCCCTCCCCTCAGGGTATATAGAGCCTCCTATATACTGTATATACCCTCCGCTATCTATATCTCCCCCCTTTCCGGTTTATACACAGAAGACACGTGACCCCCGGTACCTCCAGGTCGCTGCTCGTCCGTTCTGTTCCGTCTTCGGAGGGCGGCGGCGGCTGTTGGTCCGGTGCGGGGGGCGGCGGGGGCTGCTCGGGCTCCGGTGGGGGAGGAGGCTGCTGGTAGTCGGGCGGGGGCACCGAGTGTCCGTAGGGTGGGGGCGGGAAGGAGTAGGCGGCGGGCGGCCGCGGGGGGGCGTAGTAGGGCCTCGGCGGGGGAGGAGCGGAGGCTACCGGAGGTCCGGCGGGAAGGACGGACTCGAGCTGGCGCTGGTGCATCCGCTGGAGCTGCTCGAGCTGGGCCAGGTGCTGGTCCCGGAGGCTCTGGAAGGCCGGGGCCGGGGGAGGTGCTGTGGGGGCAGCGGGGGCAGCCGGGCCGCTGTAACGGGGAGGCCATCCCGGGAACATGGCGGAGCCGTGAGGAGAGAACACCGGAGCGGACGTGACGACACACACCGGCGCAGGCGCACTCAGCGAGCCAGGGAGACACAACGGTGTTTACTGCGCATGCTCGTGACTCTACGGAAGCCGAGGAGATCACGTGACCGCTATAGTTCCTCTCTACACAGGGAACACGTGATCTCAATTTAATGGGCAAAACAATTGTCTTTCTAATGTATAGCTTTAATTTATAAATCATACCTTATGAAAAACAAATACAACTCAGGGGTCCCCATACTAGCTGGAGTGAGGGCGGGACCAGCTTTCCTCTGCGCTCACTCCTGTCCTATCAGACCGCAGCATGATAACAGAGAGGAAGGGGTTACAGAGCAGCCTGCAGTGATTGGATGAAGAGGCCAGAGAGGAAGGGGTTACAGAGCAGCCTGCAGTGATTGGATGAGGAGACCAGAGAGGAAGGGGTTACAGAGCAGCCTGCGGTGATTGGATGAAGAGACCAGAGAGGAAGGGGTTACAGAGCAGCCTGCGGTGATTGGATGAGAAGAGGAAGGGGTTACAGAGCAGCCTGCAGTGATTGGATGAGGAGACCAGAGAGGAAGGGGTTACAGAGCAGCCTGCAGTGATTGGATGAGGAGACCAGAGAGGAAGGGGTTACAGAGCAGCCTGCAGTGATTGGATGAAGAGACCAGAGAGGAAGGGGTTACAGAGCAGCCTGCGGTGATTGGATGAGAAGAGGAAGGGGTTACAGAGCAGCCTGCAGTGATTGGATGAGGAGACCAGAGAGGAAGGGGTTACAGAGCAGCCTGTGGTGATTGGATGAGAAGAGGAAGGGGTTACAGAGCAGCCTGCAGTGATTGGATGAGAAGAGGAAGGGGTTACAGAGCAGCCTGCAGTGATTGGATGAGGAGACCAGAGAGGAAGGGGTTACAGAGCAGCCTGTGGTGATTGGATGAGAAGAGGAAGGGGTTACAGAGCAGCCTGCAGTGATTGGATGAGAAGACCAGAGAGGAAGGGGTTACAGAGCAGCCTGCAGTGATTGGATGAGGAGACCAGAGAGGAAGGGGTTACAGAGCAGCCTGCAGTGATTGGATGAGGAGACCAGAGAGGAAGGGGTTACAGAGCAGCCTGCAGTGATTGGATGAGGAGACCAGAGAGGAAGGGGTTACAGAGCAGCCTGCAGTGATTGGATGAGGAGACCAGAGAGGAAGGGGTTACAGAGCAGCCTGCAGTGATTGGTCCTAGTCCTATATTTAGTTGTGTGTGTTTTATGTTTGTGATTGGTCCTAATCTGTTTAGCTGATTTGGGGGGGGGGATATTGGAGCTTTCTTTTAATATGGCCTTTGCATTTTTCCTTTTCAAAAATGAATTTCAACTTGGGTCTAAATCATTTTAGTTCTTGTTCACACGAGCGGCTTATTATGTGTGTTTACTGGTGTGTGTTTGGGGGGGGGGGGGCTCTACACAGCTAATACACAAGGCCCATTCACCTGTTGGGGACGAAGGGCATACCTGTACGCCCTGCGCCCACTCCCTTTCTACAATGCGGGGTCACACATAGCGGGTCAGGCCCGGCCGGGACCCGTGGCTAATAGCTATTAATCCTTTTGAAGCGGCGATCAAAGTTGATCGCCATCTCGAAAGTGAAAGCTTCTCAGCAGCTCAGTTAGGCTAATCGGGACCGCCGCAGTGAAACAGCGGTGTCCTGATTAGCTAGGACGCATGAAGAGGGTCCCTCACCTGCCTTCTCAGCGTCCGATCGCCAAATGACTGCTCCGTGCCTGAGATCCCAGCAGGAGCAATCAAGCAGCCATCACACTGATCAATGCTATGCTATGGCACAGAACAGTGTATACAATCAGTGCAATGCATGGTATAGTCTCCTATGGGGTAATAATGATCAGTATAAGAGATCAGTGTGTGCAGTGTTATAGGTCCCTATGGGATAATAATGATCAGTATAAGAGATCAGTGTGTGCAGTGTTATAGTCTCCTATGAGATAACAATGATCAGTATAAGAGATCAGTGTGTGCAGTGTTATAGTCTCCTATGGGATAATAATGATCAGTATAAGAGATCAGTGTGTGCAGTGTTATAGTCTCCTATGGGATAATAATGATCAGTGTAAGAGATCAATGTGTGCAGTGTTATAGTCTCCTATGGGATAACAATGATCAGTATAAGAGATCAGTGTGTGCAGTGTTATAGTCTCCTATGGGATAATAATGATCAGTATAAGAGATCAGTGTGTGCAGTGTTATAGTCTCCTATGGGATAACAATGATCAGTATAAGAGATCAGTGTGTGCAGTGTTATAGTCTCCTATGGGATAATAATGATCAGTATAAGAGATCAGTGTGTGCAGTGTTATAGTCTCCTATGGGATAATAATGATCAGTGTAAGAGATCAGTGTGTGCAGTGTTATAGTCTCCTATGGGATAACAATGATCAGTATAAGAGATCAGTGTGTGCAGTGTTATAGTCTCCTATGGGATAATAATGATCAGTATAAGAGATCAGTGTGTGCAGTGTTATATTCTCCTATGGGATAACAATGATCAGTATAAGAGATCAGTGTGTGCAGTGTTATAGTCTCCTATGGGATAATAATGATCAGTATAAGAGATCAGTGTGTGCAGTGTTATAGTCTCCTATGGGATAACAATTATCAGTATAAGAGATCAGTGTGTGCAGTGTTATAGTCTCCTATGGGATAACAATGATCAGTATAAGAGGAGATCAGTGTGTGCAGTGTTATAGTCTCCTATGGGATAATAATGATCAGTATAAGAGATCAGTGTGTGCAGTGTTATATTCTCCTATGGGATAACAATGATCAGTATAAGAGATCAGTGTGTGCAGTGTTATAGTCCCCTATGGGATAACAATGATCAGTATAAGAGATCAGTGTGTGCAGTGTTATAGTCTCCTATGGGATAATAATGATCAGTATAAGAGATCAGTATGTGCAGTGTTATAGGTCCCTATGGGATAATAATGATCAGTATAAGAGATCAGTGTGTACAGTGTCATAGTCTCCTATGGGATAACAATGATCAGTATAAGAGATCAGTGTGTGCAGTGTTATAGTCTCCTATGGGATAATAATGATCAGTGTAAGAGATCAGTGTGTGCAGTATTATAGTCTCCTATGGGATAATAATGATCAGTGTAAGAGATCAGTGTGTGCAGTGTTATAGGTCCCTATGGGATAATAATGATCAGTATAAGAGATCAGTGTGTGCAGTATTATAGTCTCCTATGGGATAATAATGATCAGTATAAGAGATCAGTGTGTGCAGTGTTATATTCTCCTATGGGATAATAATGATCAGTATAAGAGATCAGTGTGTGCAGTGTTATAGATCCCTATGGGATAATAATGACCAGTATAAGAGATCAGTGTGTGCAGTGTTATAGTCTCCTATGGGATAACAATGATCAGTATAAGAGATCAGTGTGTGCAGTGTTATAGTCTCCTATGGGATAATAATGATCAGTATAAAAGATCAGTATGTGCAGTGTTATAGTCTCCTATGGGATAATAATGATCAGTATAAGAGATCAGTGTGTGCAGTGTTATAGTCTCCTATGGGATAATAATGATCAGTATAAGAGATCAGTGTGTGCAGTGTTATAGGTCCCTATGGGATAACAATGATCAGTATAAGAGATCAGTGTGTGCAGTGTTATAGTCCCCTATGGGATAACAATGATCAGTGTGTGCAGTGTTATAGTCTCCTATGGGATAATAATGATCAGTATAAGAGATCAGTATGTGCAGTGTTATAGGTCCCTATGGGATAATAATGATCAGTATAAGAGATCAGTGTGTACAGTGTTATAGTCTCCTATGGGATAACAATGATCAGTATAAGAGATCAGTGTGTGCAGTGTTATAGTCTCCTATGGGATAATAATGATCAGTGTAAGAGATCAGTGTGTGCAGTATTATAGTCTCCTATGGGATAATAATGATCAGTGTAAGAGATCAGTGTGTGCAGTGTTATAGTCTCCTATGGGATAATAATGATCAGTATAAGAGATCAGTGTGTGCAGTGTTATAGTCTCCTATGGGATAATAATGATCAGTATAAGAGATCAGTGTGTGCAGTGTTATAGGTCCCTATGGGATAATAATGATCAGTATAAGAGATCAATGTGTGCAGTGTTATAGGTCCCTATGGGATAATAATGATCAGTATAAGAGATCAGTGTGTGCAGTGTTATAGGTCCCTATGGGATAATAATGATCAGTGTAAGAGATCAGTGTGTGCAGTGTTATAGTCTCCTATGGGATAATAATGACCAGTATAAGAGATCAGTGTGTGCAGTGTTATAGGTCCCTATGGGATAATAATGATCAGTATAATAGATCAGTGTGTGCAGTGTTATAGTCTCCTATGGGATAATAATGATCAGTGTAAGAGATCAGTATGTGCAGTGTTATAGTCTATGGGATAATAATGATCAGTATAAGAGATCAGTGTGTGCAGTGTTATAGGTCCCTATGGGATAATAATGATCAGTATAAGAGATCAGTGTGTGCAGTGTTATAGGTCCCTATGGGATAATAATGATCAGTGTAAGAGATCAGTGTGTGCAGTGTTATAGTCTCCTATGGGATAATAATGATCAGTGTAAGAGATCAGTGTGTGCAGTGTTATAGTCTCCTATGGGATAATAATGATCAGTATAAGAGATCAGTGTGTGCAGTGTTATAGTCTATGGGATAATAATGATCAGTATAAGAGATCAGTGTGTGCAGTGTTATGGTCTCCTATGGGATAATAATGATCAGTATAAGAGATCAGTGTGTGCAGTGTTATAGTCTATGGGATAATAATGATCAGTATAAGAGATCAGTGTGTGCAGTGTTATAGGTCCCTATGGGATAATAATGATCAGTATAAGAGATCAGTGTGTGCAGTGCTATAGGTCCCTATGGGATAATAATGATCAGTATAATAGATCAGTGTGTGCAGTGTTATAGTCTCCTATGGGATAATAATGATCAGTATAAGAGATCAGTATGTGCAGTGTTATAGTCTCCTATGGGATAATAATGATCAGTATAAGAGATCAGTGTGTGCAGTGTTATAGGTCCCTATGGGATAATAATGATCAGTATAAGAGATCAGTGTGTGCAGTGTTATAGTCTCCTATGGGATAATAATGATCAGTATAAGAGATCAGTGTGTGCAGTGTTATAGTCTCCTATAGGATAATAATGATCAGTATAAGAGATCAGTGTGTGCAGTGTTATAGGTCCCTATGGGATAATAATGATCAGTATAAGAGATCAGTGTGATCAGTATTATAGTCTCCTATGGGATAATAATGATCAGTATAAGAGATAAGTGTGTACAGTGTTATAGTCTCCTATGGGATAATAATGATCAGTATAAGAGATCAGTGTGTGCAGTGCTATAGGTCCCTATGGGATAATAATGATCAGTATAATAGATCAGTGTGTGCAGTGTTATAGTCTCCTATGGGATAATAATGATCAGTATAAGAGATCAGTGTGTGCAGTGTTATAGTCTCCTATGGGATAATAATGATCAGTATAAGAGATCAGTGTGTGCAGTGTTATAGTCTCCTATGGGATAATAATGATCAGTATAAGAGATCAGTGTGTGCAGTGTTATAGTCTCCTATGGGATAATAATGATCAGTATAAGAGATCAGTGTGTGCAGTGTTATAGTCTCCTATAGGATAATAATGATCAGTGTAAGAGATCAGTGTGTACAGTGTTATAGGTCCCTATGGGATAATAATGATCAGTATAAGAGATCAGTGTGTGCAGTGTTATAGTCTCCTATGGGATAATAATGATCAGTGTAAGAGATCAGTGTGTGCAGTGTTATAGTCTATGGGATAATAATGATCAGTATAAGAGATCAGTGTGTGCAGTGTTATAGTCTCCTATGGGATAATAATGATCAGTGTAAGAGATCAGTGTGTGCAGTGTTATAGTCTATGGGATAATAATGATCAGTATAAGAGATCAGTGTGTGCAGTGTTATAGTCTCCTATGGGATAATAATGATCAGTATAAGAGATCAGTATGTGCAGTGTTATAGTCTCCTATGGGATAATAATGATCAGTATAAGAGATCAGTGTGTGCAGTGTTATAGGTCCCTATGGGATAATAATGATCAGTATAAGAGATCAGTGTGTGCAGTGCTATAGGTCCCTATGGGATAATAATGATCAGTATAATAGATCAGTGTGTGCAGTGTTATAGTCTCCTATGGGATAATAATGATCAGTATAAGAGATCAGTATGTGCAGTGTTATAGTCTCCTATGGGATAATAATGATCAGTATAAGAGATCAGTGTGTGCAGGGTTATAGTCTCCTATGGGGTAATAATGATCAGTATAAGAGATCAGTGTGTGCAGTGTTATAGTCTCCTATGGGATAATAATGATCAGTATAAGAGATCAGTGTGTGCAGTGTTATAGTCTCCTATGGGGTAATAATGATCAGTATAAGAGATCAGTGTGTGCAGTATTATAGTCTCCTATAGGATAATAATGATCAGTATAAGAGATCAGTGTGGTCAGTGTTATAGTCCCCTATGGGATAACAATGATCAGTATAAGAGATCAGTGTGTGCAGTGTTATAGGTCCCTATGGGATAATAATGATCAGTATAAGAGATCAGTGTGTGCAGTGTTATAGTCTCCTATGGGGTAATAATGATCAGTATAAGAGATCAGTGTGTGCAGTATTATAGTCTCCTATGGGGTAATAATGATCAGTATAAGAGATCAGTGTGTGCAGTGTTATAGTCTCCTATGGGATAATAATGATCAGTATAAGAGATAAGTGTGTGCAGTGTTATAGGTCCCTATGGGATAATAATGATCAGTATAAGAGATCAGTGTGTACAGTGTTATAGGTCCCTATGGGATAACAATGATCAGTATAAGAGATCAGTGTGTGCAGTGTTATAGTCTCCTATAGGATAATAATGATCAGTGTAAGAGATCAGTGTGTGCAGTATTATAGTCTCCTATGGGATAATAATGATCAGTATAAGAGATCAGTGTGTGCAGTGTTATAGTCTCCTATAGGATAATAATGATCAGTGTAAGAGATCAGTGTGTGCAGTATTATAGTCTCCTATGGGATAATAATGATCAGTATAAGAGATCAGTGTGTGCAGTGTTATAGTCTCCTATAGGATAATAATGATCAGTATAAGAGATCAGTGTGTGCAGTGTTATAGTCTCCTATGGGATAACAATGATCAATATAAGAGATCAGTGTGTGCAGTGTTATAGTCTCCTATGGGATAACAATGATCAGTATAAGAGATAAGTGTGTACAGTGTTATAGGTCCCTATGGGATAATAATGATCAGTATAAGAGATAAGTGTGTACAGTGTTATAGGTCCCTATGGGATAATAATGATCAGTATAAGAGATCAGTGTGTGCAGTGTTATAGTCTCCTATGGGGTAATAATGATCAGTATAAGAGATCAGTGTGTGCAGTATTATAGTCTCCTATGGGGTAATAATGATCAGTATAAGAGATCAGTGTGTGCAGTGTTATAGTCTCCTATGGGATAATAATGATCAGTATAAGAGATCAGTGTGTACAGTGTTATAGGTCCCTATGGGATAACAATGATCAGTATAAGAGATCAGTGTGTGCAGTGTTATAGTCTCCTATAGGATAATAATGATCAGTGTAAGAGATCAGTGTGTGCAGTATTATAGTCTCCTATGGGATAATAATGATCAGTATAAGAGATCAGTGTGTGCAGTGTTATAGTCTCCTATAGGATAATAATGATCAGTGTAAGAGATCAGTGTGTGCAGTATTATAGTCTCCTATGGGATAATAATGATCAGTATAAGAGATCAGTGTGTGCAGTGTTATAGTCTCCTATAGGATAATAATGATCAGTATAAGAGATCAGTGTGTGCAGTGTTATAGTCTCCTATGGGATAACAATGATCAATATAAGAGATCAGTGTGTGCAGTGTTATAGTCTCCTATGGGATAACAATGATCAGTATAAGAGATAAGTGTGTACAGTGTTATAGGTCCCTATGGGATAATAATGATCAGTATAAGAGATAAGTGTGTACAGTGTTATAGGTCCCTATGGGATAATAATGATCAGTATAAGAGATCAGTGTGTGCAGTATTATAGTCTCCTATGGGGTAATAATGATCAGTGTAAGAGATCAGTGTGTGCAGTATTATAGTCTCCTATGGGGTAATAATGATCAGTGTAAGAGATCAGTGTGTGCAGTGTTATAGTCTCCTATGGGATGACAATGATCAGTATAAGAGATCAGTGCGGGGGGGCACTATCAGATTATCGGCAAGGTAATTGCCGATACCGATAACGTCCAAAATCATGAATATCGGCCAAACAATAATCTGTCATTCCCTAAAATCAATAATCTGCTGTGAGCTTTAGGGTCTGTACATGCGCCTGCTGTGCCTCTGATATTCTGCAGATCCATTTTATGCACATTTGCCTTCAATATTTTTAAATAATTGTGGTATGCCTCAGGGGGTGTAGGGTAGTTGGGGTGTTGCTGTAGTATATGAGGGGTTAATTTAACCCTTGTCACTCGTGACGTCAGGGTGAGGGTTAAAACTCTGAGGTAATGCTGGGCCTATCGCCACCCTTCCCAAGAGCGATAGGTGAGTGTAGAATAACGAATTGTCCACAACCGGTGCTGAACTGGAAAACTTGTAGAAACTTTACTGAAGATTTTCTGTACATGTAGTAACGGTCCAGATAACAGAGTCTATATATACAGCACGGCAATGACTGACAGTTGGTCGGGACCGGTAAGTTCTCGGTAAGTTCTCTTTGGAGTAGGAGAATGGGATGGCACAGATCCGCTGGATTTAGAGGTTGGTTTAGGTCCAGTGATCTTGGGAAGATTTCGAGGAATTGTAATAACTCACAATTTGGATTATGGCCGATGCCGCAAGGCTTTGGCCTAGTGGTTGCCGATGGCAGCTGCGCAGATCCTACCTCATCAGCAGCCCACGAGGAAAGAGAGCGATTAATGGCCGCAGCTCCCTTATATGGGCAGGCGCTGAACCGTTTTAGATTGGTCCATGTCAGCTGTCACTCAACGTTACATAGGATTGTGGGTGATCACCTGACTCGAACCACCAAAGGTCCTTTAGCAAACCATAGAGTTCTGTGAACCAAGTCACATGACCCGCAGGTCCTGTGACGCTAACAAGGTAGGGATCTTAAATATACACATTTACACTTTTATTTACACAAATTTTAGCTAACTGAGGGGTGACGAGGGGTTAACTAAAGAAGAGGATCACCACTGTTCCTAGGGACTCTGACTTTGGGGACCTCACCACAAGGTGCGGTATGAAATACAGTACCCGGACACCACATTATTTTTTAAATATTCTGAAAATCTGCTTCAACAAATCCGTGTGTGAACATAGCCTTGTGCGTGATGATTGTCTTCATCGGCTTTGAGGATACATTCTCCTTCCGCAGCGGAGGTCAATCATTCTTCATTAACATTTCTTTTTATTTTTATGATTTTTTTCTTTGAATGTTTTCCCTTTATTTTATTTATTGTGTAGGCAGATTAAAATCTTATTTATATTTGTGTTTGTTTCCTTGTAAAGCTGGGTTCACACCACGTTTTTCAAATACGGTTACCGTATACGGTTTTCCGCTAAAAAACGTATGGCAAAAACAGTATGCAACCGTATACAACCGTATGACTCCAAATTAAAACGTATACGGTTTTTCCCCGTACGGTTCTATCCGTTTGCATCAGTTTTTGCCAACGGTTTTGATATTTTGTTGGAATTAGTTTTCAAGCAATTTAATAAAGTTATTATTGTTCTATTGAAATTCCAATCTGCGCATGTGTCAACTTCAAAAACGGATTAGAAAAACCGTGTGCAACCGTATTCTGAAATTCTCTGTACGGTTCTCATAGACAACAATGTTAAAAGAAAAACGGATGCAACCGTACACAACATTTGGAATACGGTTTACAATGTAGTCTCTATGCATACGGTTTCGGATACGGTCGTGTATGTTTTTTTGCGGAAAACCGTATACGGTTACCGTATTCGAAAAACGTGGTGTGAACCCAGCCTAAGTTGTCTCGATTTGACCAATTGTTTGTTAATAAGTCTCTGCAAAATACTCGCAATGGTTTTCGTAATGGTCTCTGGAAGGAAGTGCTGCTTTGTGCGAATGCAGTCGGCGTGGATAAGAGGACTGTCGTGCAGATTTCAAAAATAAATAATATGACTTGAGAAGCCTGGTTAAAAAAAAAATTGGGGCTTTTGAACCAGCAAAGAAGAGGAATTTGCGTTGGTCCGCGGGTGAACATTACATTTACCCCATGGAGGAACGAATCCGATCAACTTATTCCACAGAACAAATACACCCAGTGACACACCGCTCCCTGTTTCAGGCAGCCCAGGCTCCACCACCTCAGCCGAAGGGAGCGGTGTGTCATACCCTCCCTCTGTTCCTCCAGATGCTCCTCCTACTTCGAGTCAGTCATTCCATCAGCAATCCATGGGCAAAACCATGGCTAAGAGACAACAGTATGCGCCCACTCATCCAGCGGCGCAGAAGCTGAACCTGTCCAAGTTGCTGGTGCTGGAAGGCTAGAAGGATTTGGTGATCTTGATGCGATGGCTTTAGCGCACCAGAGGCATAGGGAGGTTTTTTTGCTGTTGTTTTTTTATGATTTAGGAAACTTTGGTTATCTGCTAAATTGATTGCAATGTTTTTTGTTTTTTTTTAAACATAAAAATTAAAATGTACAAGTCAATATGTAATTCATGATTATATTTCAGACAGGAGGCGAGTCTCATTTGCATTTCCTTCTTTTAATTTGCCCAATAGCAGAAAGAAAAATGTAATAACAACGAACTTTGAAAAGAAAAAAGGGTGTAACTCTGCATAGCAACCATATGTAACACCCCTTTTGTGCTCCTCCAATCACATCACACACTGTCCCATAAAATCTGGCTGCAACTCCGCCTCCCCCTCTTTCTTTCTGCTCAATAGCAGCGTCTGGAACAGATAGGTGTCTCCCCTGTGTTACCAAGTTTTTCATCAATTCTATAGCCTTTCGGTGTTTCTATTACATTATCTACCTTTTGTTTGCTTTTTCCTCTCTCCTGCGGGGTTGCCGGTGTAGATATTCTATACTCCAGCACCACTTTGTTTTCTGTGTTATGTTTTCCGTTTTTCTACTGCTACTCTCTCCTCTATTCTACTGCTTCCGGGACTCTCCCGATCCTTTCTGGGCTCTCTGTCACCCTTACCTTATTTTCCCGGTTGTTCTTTGGGCCGGCGCCATTGTGTGACGTTGGCCTTCTTCTTCTTCCCCTGTAGCCTCGCGAGACTTGTGCCGCACGATACAGCCTGTCGGCATAGGCCGTGTTAGTGCGGGCGCAGTGTTATAGCGGCGACGGGGATCAGTTCCCGGCCGGCGCTCTCCTGGTTTGTGCGCTATCACGCATCTCCTGGTGGGGCACAGTGCAGAGGACCTGCGGGAGCTGACAGGGAGTCGGAGGAGCAGGGTGTATTTCCACCGCTCCTGATGTCGCACCTGCTGTCTCCTTGTAGCCCAGAACCAAGGCAGTTTTTGCCCTGGTGCTCTGGGGTACATATATATATTGTATGTTTGCTTGTACTCCTAGTGGATATAAGTTTAATAGTCCTATATACTGTGTTTTCTCCACAGCCCACATTCATCTACATACAAGTTCCTGCTCTTATGATGGCTGAAGGAAAGTGTGAGGTTTCCCTTACTGATGCCCCTCCTCTAGTACAGGAGGCGGATATACCCCATGCTGACGCAATTCACCAATTGGTCCAGCGGTCTATCCATTCCGCTCTAGCTTCGGCTATGTCCTCCATGAATGACCATATCTCTCAATCTGTGTCCAGAGCTATGGCACAGGTGCATCCGGAGGGGTCTGTGCTGTCCTCGGTTCCACAACCTCCACAATTAGCATCTCAGATATCAGACCTCCCTAGACCCGGTAAGTCGGACCGGAAGAGATTACATGTTTCCGACAATGTGACCTATCCCGAGAGATCCCCCAGGGAGGGTGGTTTACCCTCTAAGACCTCAGTGCCTCCTGAGGATAATTTTGTGAAGGCAGGACCCTCTACCCGAGAGGATGATGTTGGCGGTCGGATATTATGTTCCTCAAAAAGGAACAAATCAAACTCGTTTGTGGATGAGTCGGGTGCGGATTCGGAGTATGAGCCTGATTGGGCAGTGGTGGATATCTCTGTAAGTGGAGAGGAGGACTTTGGGGACGATCCGGACATCCAAACAGCTGGGCCTAATCCCTCGTCGGCAACAACGTTTTGGATTCCCAAGGGGTGCCTTTTTTCCAGCCGGACAACATTATTCACCCTCGTTCTGGGGAATGGGCTCCTCTCCCGCAAGTATCCCAATATATAGAATCTTGGTTGCGGAAGCCGCTAGATCGGGGCAACCGTAGTAAGTTGAGGGTGGAATGCCCTAGACCTTCTCTTGCTAACAAGGTCGCTCTGACTCCGGAGTTAGACCCTATCCTCATTAAATATCTAGTTAAATCCGGCAGGAACCCGGCTAAGGGTATTGATAGGTCGTTCAAGGCAGTACAAGACAAGATGTTAGATGTCTTGGGCCCTTTGATCAAGATCCTAAATCTAGCAGAAAGGGCGGTTGCCTCTGGCGAAGCTGTCAATGCAGAGGTGTTGAGAGGCTGGGCATTGCGCGCCACGTGCATGCTTGGCAACGCTAATGCCGCCATGTCTGCGGAACGCCACAGATCAGTTCTTATGCGGTTAGATCCGCAACTTGGCTACAGAAGAGCCAGGCCCGTCTGCTAATGGTCTCCTCTTTGGTGATTCGTTCATCAAGAATATCAACAAGTTTGTGGGCTTGTTTTCAAGTTTAGACAAAGTCCAAACCTCCCTGAAGAAATCAACGCAGGGTAAGGTTTTCACCAAGGCTGGAAGGGGTAGGGGTCGCCCTTCCAGTCGTGGATCCTATTAAAGACCCTATAATAGAGGGCAGGGTCAGTACACTCAGGAGCGACAACAGTTCTTCCCAGTTCCGGTTTCCCAGCCTGTCACACCCTTCTTTCCGGCCCGAGGTCGCCCTTAGAGAGTGAGAGGAGCTGCCCGAGGATTCCCGAGAGCAAGAGGAGCAGGTGAGATCTCTTCCATCAATCAGTCCGGGGATTCCTGTGGGGGGGCCGACTGGGGTATTTTACCCAGGTTTGGTCCCGGATCACATTGGATCCTTGGGTTCTTCAAACTGTGTCAGGTTATTGCATAGAATTCGTATCCCTACCCGAACAAACCCTCTGGCCAAGGGTAATACAATTCTCGGATTCCGACAAGGATCTGATCAGCACAGAGATCATGGGCTTGAATCTCAAGAAGGCTATCATAGAAGTTCCATGGGAGCAACCAGGGTTCGTAAGCAATATATTTCTGGTCAAAAAGAAACACGGCGGGCACAGACTAGTCATAAACTTGCGCGCTCTGAACGAGTATGTGTTCTACCGGCATTTCAAGATGGAAGGCATCCATCTTCTCAGGGATCTTCTTCTGCCAGGAGACTGGCTGGCGAAGATAGAGCTAAAGGATGCCTACCTGACGGTTCCGGTACACCCTTCTTTCCGACAGTATCAAAGTTTCACTGGGAAGGTCGGAAGTGGGAGTTCACCTGTCTCCCGTTCGGCCTCTTGTCCGCTCCATGGTGTTTTACCAAACTCATGCGACCGGTCATGGCCATGCTACGAAGTCGAGGGGTTCGCCTAATTATATATCTCGACGATATATTGATTATGGCACGCACAAGTCAGCTGGCAGTGTGTCATGTACTGTGGACCTTGTCCCTTCTGTTCGAACTGGGATTTCTGATAAATGAGAAAAAGTCTGTGTTGCTCCCGGCTCGGGTAATGGAGTTCTTGGGGTTTCTTGTCGATACGCAACTGGCCACCCTAAGTTTACCGAACAAGAAGTTGGCCATGATTCGCAAAGAGATTCATGCGGTACTCCGCAAAGAGCGGGTTTCTTTGCGGGCGATCGCGCAGATTGTCGGGTTATTGGCGGCGTCGATTCAGGCCATTTTTCCGGTGCCGTTACATTACAGAGCTCTGCAACGTCTGAAGACCTGTCATTTGTTGGGCGGTCTGACGTACGCGGACGAGGTTCTGTTGTCACAGGATGCCAGGCTGGAACTCCTCTGGTGGCTCCGTCATGTTCGGGAGTGGAATGGCAAGACCATTTTCAACTCCAAACCAGACTTGATAATCGTGTCGGACACCAGTCTCCACGGGTGGGGAGCCCGTTGCGGTTCGTCCTCCACAGGAGGGAAGTGGTCAGTAATGGAGACTCAGTTGCACATCAATTGCTTGGAGCTTCTAGCAGGGTCCCTAGCTCTCAAGAGCTTCGCTCCCCACAGGTCGGATTGCTGCATACTGTTGCGCATGGACAATGTGTCGGCGGTGCAGTATATCAATCGCCTAGGGGGAACGAGATCGAAGATGTTAGCGGACATGGCGACAGAGTTTTGGCACTTCTGTCTCCAAAAGAACATTGTGCTCAGGGCGGAATATCTTCCGGGGGTATCCAATTCGATTGCGGATTGGAACTCCAGATACCTCAAGGATTCCAGCGATTGGACACTGATGCCTGAAGAAGGAGGCTGTATATATGACCTCCGAAACGCGTTGCCATTAAAAACCCTATGATATGCTAGGATCTCTTCTGGTTATTATCTGTGTGCCTTCCTGGAGGGGGGATAGTATGTGAGACTTGGTCTTACACTCCCCCCATGTGAAGTAAGTGAGCTACTTCTCTGCTTCCTATGACTCTATAAAATAACATTGTCATTTCTCCTACTCTGAGCGCTGTTTTTTTCTACATTTGTTTTTATATTGTTACGGATTCCATATGTGCTTTCCGGAATACCTTGTGCACTTCTGAAAGGGATGTCCTTGTGTCGGAGACTGGGAGACTTATTTTACGTTTGAAGAGGACCCAGGGTGTCGGTGGGGGAATACACATCTAGTGTGACCCCCACTCACACCGGGTGAGTAACATACACCTCATTACCTATACTTTGGGATTAGAGCACCGCCATCTTTTTCTAAGCGATTGGACACTGGACCCTTTGGTGTTCCAGGCAATCCACGCTTTGTGGGGTCCTATGAGTATCGACTTGTTTGCATCTCGTCTCAATCATCAGCTAGATCTTTATTTCAGTTGGAGACCGGATCCGGGAGCCTTGGCTACGGATGCATTTCTTCAGCAGTGGCCTCAGGATGCCCTGTACGCTTTCCCGCCATTTGCAATGATTCCACGAGTGCTTTGGCAGACGGAGGCGCAAAGAGCTACCCTTGTGTTGATAATGCAGTGGTGGCCGACCCAGGCTTTGTTCCCTCAGGTCTTGGGGATGGCCATAGATTATCCCAGGTTATGTCCTCAGTTCCCAGCCCTTCTGCGGGGTCCAACAGAGGAACTTCATCCGATAGTGCTGGCCGATCAACTTCCATTGATGGCGTGGTTGATTTCGGGCCGACAAGAACTGACCGTGGCATTTCGCAATCTGCTAGTGACCTCATCCGAGGGGCTTGGGCACCGGGTACCAGATCGGCTTACCGATCAGCCTGGGGCCTCTGGGTTCAGTGGTGCTTACAACGGGGGTGTGGATTCCGTTCATGCACCTATAGTGGACATAGTAAATTTCTTGTCAGAAGCGTTCAATGCGGGTAAAGCGTATCGTACGATCAATGTATACAGATCGGCTATCTCTGCTCATCATGTGTATGTGGATGGTTTGTCGGCGGGACAACATCCTTTGGTGTGTCGCCTGATGAGAGGTATTCGCTTTCAAAGACCACCTTCCTCTCGTTATCAAGTCACTTGGGACGTATCTTTGGTTCTGAACATGTTTTCCTCATGGGAGGACAATGATGTTTTACCCATCAAATTATTATCTTACAAACTGACTATGTTACTTTGTTTGATTTTTATTAAACGTGTCTCGGACGTACGCGCGTTTAATTTTTATTAAACGTGTCTCGGACGTTCCTCAGGGTGTCCAATTTTCCTGTTTTTCGTCGCACCAAGACTCATTTACGTTCGTTTTTTTATCCGTGTTTTCCTGCTCATCCGAAGTTATGTGTGGTCCGTTGTTTGAAATCATACGGACAGAGGACAACTTTGTATCGGTCTGATCAGAGTTCGCAACTTCTACTTTCGTTTTAGGCACCACATCTACCGGTTTCTGCACCGACGTTAGCGCGTTGGGTGAAACACACTATGTCACTGACGGGTATTGATGTGGATATTTTTAAGGCGCACTCTACGAGGAGCGCAATGTCTACTAAAGTTTTTCAGACGGGAGTTTCGCTGTCGGACATATTGAAGGCAGCTGACTGGTCGTCGGAGGCCGTGTTTAGGAATTTCAATTTCACGCCTGAACGCCATGTTTCTATGTCTGTATTGTAGATTCTTAAGATTTATTTTGTTTCATTTTGCTTTGAACTTGCAGCCTCCTGTCTGAAATATAATTTGGGATTTTCCTAGTATTATGAAGGAAAATTTGGATTATATGAAGACAGGAGGTGAGTATCATCCCTCCCTATGTTCCCACCCTATTATGTTGGGTTTCTCTTTTTCAGGTTATTGAAGTGTCAGTGGTCTGTTGGTTGGCGATACGTTGAGCTCATCACGTTGGTGAGTTTTCCTTTGGATTCCAGGTCTGCAGCCATCTTCGGTTCTTATGGTTTTGAAGATCCAGTGGATGCAGTGTTCTGTAGTTTTTTTCCTGCGGTTGGAGTTTCGGATACCTGGTTGAGACTGTTCCGTGTGCTGCGAGTCATCAAGAAAGAGCGGAGTTGCAGCCAGATTTTATGGGACAGTGTGTGATGTGATTGGAGGAGCGCAAAAGGGGTGTTACATATGGTTGCTATGCAGAGTTACACCCTTTTTTGTTTTCAAAGTTCGTTGTTATTACATTTTTCTTTCTGCTATTGGGCAAATTAAAAGAAGGAAATGCAAATGAGACTCGCCTCCTGTCTTCATATAATCCAAATTTTCCTTCATAATACTAGGAAAATCCCAAATTGCGAATCACTCTGTGAAATGTGTAAACAATTCTATCTGCGGTTGTGTCTGCCTCTGTGCTCTTCTTGTAAATGTTATCATTTGCATATTTCATGTATGTTTTAGCCAGAACTATTTTTGGATATTACCAAAACCTGCAAACAATCAGCTTGTTTTCCTTGTGAAAAGTCCTTTGATAAATGAAAGAAGAGATCTGATTGTTTGCTATGGGCAACTCATTTGCCTAAATCTCCTCCTAGATTCCTACCTCTTGGTTTTACTCTTGTAGGCTTGTCACATGGATGGATGTTCACGTGGTGACCGCTGATGTTCACTCGGGCCTGCAGGGCAGCATTTCACAGTGTAGATGCCAGCGACCTCCACCTGTGTGGCCAGGTATACAGCAGAATGTTATTTGTGTTCAGGGCTTCACACTCGTGATTACAACCATACATACCTACCTGTATGAAAGACATTAAACTTAACAAAGCGGTCAGATTTGTACCCATAACCACAACGGAGGGCCTTTAGTGGGCAAAAAGTCAACCTAGTAGGAAAATGACAGAATTTATAATCATGAACCAATACCACAACCCTAACAAAACAATATAGCCTCTAACTTGAGACAAAAAATAGAATCTGTGAACTAGCTGTCCAAGTAATCGATGCCTGGTACCGAAGAGCTGTGGTAGTCGCGCTCACTCTGTAATGAACAAGCCAGCACTGAAACGGGATCAGACTGATATACTAGCTGATAAATGCCTCTTTAACATGCTTGCCTATGACATCAGGGCAAGAGTGGAACCAATAGATACCTGTCAGGCATAATATGAAGCTATCCTGTCCCTGCTATTAAGCAGCAAAAATAAACTGTTAGCAAATGACACACAACAACTACATGGTGATAATAACCTTGTGGCACCATTTCGCCTGTAAATCAAACTACACTTGAATAAGCACCTTACCTGAAGACTAAACATACCTTAAACTGCCAACTTCTGACTCAAAACTGACTCAAAACTGGTCTCAGGAGTGGCATCCCGCTGCGAGTGACCGAGCCCTTCATCGTCATCATGCCTGTAGACATGACTGGTCTTTGTGTAACCATCATAACCATCATCGTAGATGTTCTGTATAAATGTATAAATGCCATGAGCGTAAGGACAGTAAAGCGATAAACATACGAACCGTATGAATGCCATGAGCATATGAGCAGTATAAATACCATGAGCGTATGAACACTATAAATACCATGAGTGTATGAACAGTATAAATGCCTTGAGTGTATGACAGTATGAATGCCATGAGTGTATGAACAGTATAAATGCCATGAGTGTATGAACAGTATAAATGCCATGAGTGTATGAACAGTATAAATACCATGAGTGTATGAACAGTATAAATACCATGAGTGTATGAACGGTATAAATACATGAGTGTATGAACAGTATAAATACATGAGTGTATGAACAGTATAAATGCCATGAGTGTATGAATGGTATAAATACATGAGTGTATGAACGGTATAAATACATGAGTGTATGAATGGTATAAATACATGAGTGCATGAACGGTATAAATGCATAAGTGCATGAACGGTATAAATACATGAGTGTATGAACGGAATACATACATGAGCGTATGAACGGTATAAATACATGAGTGTATGAACGGTATAAATACATGAGCGTATGAACGGTATAAATACATGAGTGTATGAATGGTATAAATGCCATAAGCGTATGAACGGTATAAATACATGAGTGTATGAACGGTATAAATGCATGAGTGTATGAACGGTATAAATACATGAGTGTATGAACAGTATGAATACAATGAGTGTATGAACAGTATAAATACATGAGTGTATGAAAGGTATAAATACATGAGTGTATGAACGGTATAAATACATGAGTGTATGAACGGCATAAATACATGAGTGTATGAACAGTATAAATACCATGAGTCTATGAAAAGTATAAATACATGAGTGTATGAATGATGTAAATACATGAGCGTATGAAAAGTATGAATGTCATGTGTGTATGAACGGTATAAATACATGAGTGTATGAACAGTATACATACATGAGTGTATGAACAGCATAAATACACGAGTGTATGAACAGTATAAATACCCTGAGTGTATGAACGGTATAAATACATGGGTGTATGAACGGTATAAATACATGAGTGTATGAACGGTATAAATACATGAGTGTATGAACAGTATTAATACCAACAGTGTATGAACAGTATAAATACATGAGTGTATGAATGGTGTAAATACATGAGCGTATAAACAGTATTAATACCATGAGTGTATGAACAGTATAAATACATGAGTGTATGAATAGTGTAAATACATGAGCGTATGAACAGTATGAATGTCATGAGTGTATGAACGGTATAAATACATGAGTGTATGAACAGTATAAATACATGAGTGTATGAACGGTATAAATACATGAGTGTATGAACGGTATAAATACATGAGTGTATGAAAGGTATAAATACATGAGTGTATGAACGGTATAAATACATGAGTGTATGAACAGTATAAATACATGAGTGTATGAACAGTATAAATACATGAGTGTATGAACAGTATAAATACATGAGTGTATGAACGGTATAAATACATAAGTGTATGAGCGGTATAAATACATGAGTGCATGAACGGTATAAATGCCATGAGTGTATGAACAGTATAAATACATGAGTGTATGTACGGTTTAAATACATGAGTGTATGAACGGTATAAATACATGAGTGTATGAACAGTATAAATACATGAGTGTATGAACGGTATAAATACATGGGTGTATGAACGGTATAAATGCCATAAGTGTATGAACAGTATAAATACATGAGTATATGAACGGTATAAATACATGAGTGTATGAACGGTATGAATACATGAATGCATGAATGGTATAAATACATGAGTGTATGAATGGTATAAATACATGAGCGTATGAACAGTATGAATGTCATGTGTGTATGAACGGTATAAATGCCATGAGTGTATGAACGGTATAAATACATGAGTGTATGAACGGTATGAATACATGAGTGTATGAACGGCATAAATACATGAGTGTATGAACGATATAAATACATGAGTGTATGAACGGTATAAATACATGAGTGTATGAACGGTATAAATACATCAGTGTATGAACAGTATAAATACTATGAGTGTATGAACAGTATAAATACACGAGTGTATGAATGGTGTAAATACATGAGCGTATGAACAGTATGAATGTCATGAGCGTATGAACGGTATAAATACATGAGTGTATGAATGGTATAAATGCCATAAGCGTATGAACGGTATAAATACATGAGTGTATGAACGGTATAAATACATGAGTGTATGAACGGTATAAATACATGAGTGTATGAACAGTATGAATACAATGAGTGTATGAACAGTATAAATACATGAGTGTATGAAAGGTATAAATACATGAGTGCATGAACGGTATAAATACATGAGTGTATGAACGGCATAAATACATGAGTGTATGAACAGTATAAATACCATGAGTCTATGAAAAGTATAAATACATGAGTGTATGAATGATGTAAATACATGAGCGTATGAAAAGTATGAATGTCATGTGTGTATGAACGGTATAAATACATGAGTGTATGAACAGTATACATACATGAGTGTATGAACAGCATAAATACACGAGTGTATGAACAGTATAAATACCCTGAGTGTATGAACGGTATAAATACATGGGTGTATGAACGGTATAAATACATGAGTGTATGAACGGTATAAATACATGAGTGTATGAACAGTATTAATACCATGAGTGTATGAACAGTATAAATACATGAGTGTATGAATGGTGTAAATACATGAGCGTATAAACAGTATTAATACCATGAGTGTATGAACAGTATAAATACATGAGTGTATGAATGGTGTAAATACATGAGCGTAGGAACAATATGAATGTCATGAGTGTATGAACGGTATAAATACATGAGTGTATGAACGATATAAATACATGGGTGTATGAACGGTATAAATACATGAGTGTATGAACGGTATAAATACATGAGTGTATGAACAGTATTAATACCATGAGTGTATGAACAGTATAAATACATGAGTGTATGAATGGTGTAAATACATGAGCGTATAAACAGTATTAATACCATGAATGCATGAACAGTATAAATACATGAGTGTATGAATGGTGTAAATACATGAGCGTATGAACAGTATGAATGTCATGAGTGTATGAACGGTATAAATACATGAGTGTATGAATGGTGTAAATACATGAGCGTATGAACAGTATGAATGTCATGAGTGTATGAACGGAATACATACATGAGCGTATGAACGGTATAAATACATGAGTGTATGAACAGTATAAATGCCATGAGCGTATGAACGGTATAAATACATGAGTGTATGAACGGTATAAATACATGAGTGTATGAACGGTATAAATACATGATTGTATGAACGGTATGAATACAATGAGTGTATGAACAGTATAAATACATGAGTGTATGAAAGGTATAAATACATGAGTGTATGAACAGTATAAATACATGAGTGTATGAACGGTATAAATACATGAGTGTATGAACGGCATAAATACATGAGTGTATGAACAGTATAAATACCATGAGTCTATGAAAAGTATAAATACATGAGTGTATGAATGGTGTAAATACATGAGCGTATGAACAGTATGAATGTCATGAGTGTATGAACGGTATAAATACATGAGTGTATGAACAGTATACATACATGAGTGTATGAACAGCATAAATACATGAGTGTATGAACGGTATAAATACATGAGTGTATGAACGGTATAAATACATGAGTGTATGAACGATATAAATACATGAGTGTATGAACGGTATAAATACATGAGTGTATGAACGGTATAAATACATGAGTGTATGAACGGTATAAATACATGAGTGTATGAACGGTATAAATGCCATGAGTGTATGAACGGTATAAATGCCATGAGTGTATGATCGGTATAAATGCCATGAGTGTATGAACGATATAAATACATGAGTGTATGATCAGTATAAATACATGAGTGTATGAACGGTATAAATACATGTGTGTATGAACGGTATAAATACATGAGTGTATGAACAGTATAAATACATGAGTGTATGAACGGTATAAATACATGTGTGTATGAACGGTATAAATACATGAGTGTATGAACAGTATAAATATATGAGTGTATGAACGGCATAAATACATGAGTGTATGAACAGTATAAATACCATGAGTCTATGAAAAGTATAAATACATGAGTGTATGAATGGTGTAAATACATGAGCGTATGAACAGTATGAATGTCATGAGTGTATGAACGGTATAAATACATGAGTGTATGAACAGTATACATACATGAGTGTATGAACAGCATAAATACATGAGTGTATGAACAGTATAAATACCCTGAGTGTATGAATGGTATAAATACATGGGTGTATGAACGGTTTAAATACATGAGTGTATGAACGGTATAAATACATGAGTGTTTGAACAGTATTAATACCATGAGTGTATGAACAGTATAAATACATGAGTGTATGAATGGTGTAAACACATGAGCGTATGAACAGTATGAATGTCATGAGTGTATGAACGGTATAAATACATGAGTGTATGAACGATATAAATACATGAGTGTATGAACGGTATAAATACATGAGTGTATGAACGGTATAAATACATGAGTGTATGAACGGTATAAATGCCATGAGTGTATGAACGGTATAAATGCCATGAGTGTATGATCGGTATAAATGCCATGAGTGTATGAACGGTATAAATACATGAGTGTATGATCAGTATAAATACATGAGTGTATGAACGGTATAAATACATGTGTGTATGAACGGTATAAATACATGAGTGTATGAACAGTATAAATACATGAGTGTATGAACGGTATAAATACATGTGTGTATGAACGGTATAAATACATGAGTGTATGAACAGTATAAATACATGAGTGTATGAACGGTATAAATACATGAGTGTATGAACGGTATAAATACATGAGTGTATGAACGATATAAATACATGAGTGTATGAACGGTATAAATACATGAGTGTATGAACGGTATAAATACATGAGTGTATGAACGGTATAAATACATGAGTGTATGAACGGTATAAATACATGAGTTATTCAGCATGTGTAACAAAGAGAAATCCGAGTGGCGCCACCACTAATCTGGTCATTCATATAACCATTATCCACGGTAAAGGATACATTCGGTGGGTAACGGATAAGAACTTGTCCTGCGGTGATGTTAGGATCAATGAAATACAGGATGAATGTGCAATCAATAAAAAACAAAAGGTGACCCTGCCCTCACCGCCCAGGTGCACTGTATTCGGCTCCTCTCACGGATGTAACATCCGACACGCAGGTGTGTTTGGCGCGGGGCGCTCAGAGGCGACTGCCAGCGGTTTCATGCAAAGGGATTATGCGCTTCTTCCGGCCTCGCTAACGTCATCGCGCCGTGCAAGGTAGTGATCATGTGACCCAAGGGCGGACGTTACAGGTGTAGGTAAGGAAGAAAGAATGTTGTTTTAATTGTATCCAAAAAAGTTAGAAAATAGCAACATTTAAAGTTCAGGTGTATCAGCAGGTGAAGCGGACTAGAGAAGATATATATGTAAATCGTCTGTCATTAAGACCCAATGGGCCCTGGGCTTGTCCTGCACCCGCTAGCGATGCGCTCTACACCCCCACATCACAGTTGGGTAGATCCCTCTGCGGACTTCATGCTCGTGTCGTACAAGTCTCGGGGACCCTCCTCCTTGTTAATGGAGTCTATGTGTCCCCTTATTCTGGATGTCTCTCTGTTTTACCTATATAGAATTTCTGACAACTACATGAAATACGCCACGTAATTAACTCATTCACTACAAAACGCTTGCCTCCCAATTCTTCTACTATTGGAGTTACTGTTGTACTTTACATGCACCACATTTTTGGTTTCCTTTTGGAAAGTTTTTGGGGAGCCGGGAGTCATGATGTTTAGATTCATTTTTATTCTTGGTTTTTTTCTAGTGAAAGTCACTATAGGTCTATTGGTGGCTGTATCCACAACACAAGTACAGTGATCCCTCAACATATGATGGGAATCCCCTCCAAATGGACCATCCTTTGTTGAAAGCATCGTATGTTGAGAGATCCGTGCAATGTTAAGTATAGGACAGTGGTCTACAACCTGCGGACCTCCAGATGTTGCAAAACTACAACACCCAGCATGCCCGGACAGCCAACGGCCAACATCTGGAGGTCCGCAGGTTGTAGACCACTGTTAGACAAAGTTGTACTCACCTGTCCCCGCCGCTCCGGACCGTCACCGCTGCCCGGGATGTCGCCGTCCATCGCTGTCGCCGCGTCCCCAAGGTGTCCCCGACGCTGTCCCCGGCAAGGCCTCTGTTTCCCCGGCATCCTCGCTCTCCGTTGCCGCCATCACGTCGCTCCTATTGGATGACAGGACGGCGTGCGCAGCGACGTGATGATGATGATGGAGAGCGCCGACCAGAGGGGCACTGTAAACGGCTTTACGGGGGCAGCTGAAGCAGTCTGCGCTGAGGGATAGCCGTCATAGGTCGGGGGGTCACTGTATATATATGGTATGTTGGGGGCCATCGTAGGTCGGGGGGTCACTGAATATATATGGTATGTCGTGGCCGTCATAGGTCGGGGGGTCACTGTATATATATGGTATGTCAGGGCCGTCATAGGTCGGGGGGTCACTGTATATATATGGTATGTCGGAGGCCATCGTAGGTCGGGGGGTCACTGTATATATATATGGTATGTCAGGGCCGTCATAGGTCGGGGGGTCACTGTATATATATGGTATGTCGGGGGCCATCGTAGGTCGGGGGGTCACTGAATATATATGGTATGTCGTGGCCGTCATAGGTCGGGGGGTCACTGTATATATATATATGGTATGTCAGGGCCGTCATAGGTCGGGGGGTCACTGTATATATATGGTATGTCGGGGGCCATCGTAGGTCGGGGGGTCACTGTATATATATGGTATGTCAGGGCCGTCATAGGTCGGGGGGTCACTGTATATATATGGTATGTCAGGGCCGTCATAGGTCGGGGGGTCACTGTATATATATGGTATGTCGGGGGCCATCGTAGGTCGGGGGGTCACTGTATATATATGGTATGTCGTGGCCGTCATAGGTCGGGGGGTCACTGTATATATATGGTATGTCGGGGGCCATCGTAGGTCGGGGGGTCACTGTATATGTATGGTATGTCAGGGCCGTCATAGGTCGGGGGGTCACTGTATATATATGGTATGTCAGGGCCGTCATAGGTCGGGGGGTCACTGTATATATATGGTATGTCGGGGGCCATCGTAGGTCGGGGGGTCACTGTATATATATGGTATGTCGTGGCCGTCATAGGTCGGGGGGTCACTGTATATATATGGTATGTCGGGGGCCATCGTAGGTCGGGGGGTCACTGTATATATATGGTATGTCGGGGGCCATCGTAGGTCGGGGGGTCACTGTATATATATGGTATGTCAGGGCCATCGTAGGTCGGGGGTCACTGCATATATATGGTATGTCGGGGCCATCGTAGGTCGGGGGGTCACTGTATATATATGGTATGTCGGGGCCATCGTAGGTCGGGGGGGTCACTGTATATATATGGTATGTCGGGGCCATCGTAGGTCGGGGGGTCACTGTATATATATGGTATGTCGTGGCCGTCATAGGTCGGGGGGTCACTGTATATATATGGTATGTCGGGGCCATCATAGGTCGGGGGGGTCACTGTATATATATGGTATGTCGGGGCCATCATAGGTCGGGGGGTCACTGTATATATATGGTATGTCGGGGCCGTCATAGGTCGGGGGGTCACTGTATATATATGGTATGTCGGGGGCCATCGTAGGTCGGGGGGTCACTGTATATATATATGGTATGTCGGGGCCATCATAGGTCGGGGGGTCACTGTATATATATGGTATGTCGGGGCCGTCATAGGTCGGGGGGTCACTGTATATATATGGTATGTCGGGGGCCATCGTAGGTCGGGGGGTCACTGTATATATATATGGTATGTCGGGGCCATCATAGGTCGGGGGGTCACTGTATATATATGGTATGTCGGGGCCATCGTAGGTCGGGGGGTCACTGTATATATATGGTATGTCGGGGCCATCGTAGGTCGGGGGGGTCACTGTATATATATGGTATGTCGGGGCCATCATAGGTCGGGGGGTCACTGTATATATATATGGTATGTCGTGGCCGTCATAGGTCGGGGGGTCACTGTATATATATGGTATGTCGGGGCCATCGTAGGTCGGGGGGTCACTGTATATATATATGGTATGTCGGGGCCATCATAGGTCGGGGGGTCACTGTATATATATGGTATGTCGGGGCCATCATAGGTCGGGGGTCACTGTATATATATATGGTATGTCGGGGCCATCGTAGGTCGGGGGGGTCACTGTATATATATATGGTATGTCGGGGCCATCGTAGGTCGGGGGGTCACTGTATATATATATGGTATGTCGGGGCCGTCATAGGTCGAGGGGTCACTGTATATATATGGTATGTCGGGGGCCATCGTAGGTCGGGGGGTCACTGTATATATATGGTATGTCGGGGCCATCATAGGTCGGGGGGTCACTGTATATATATGGTATGTCGGGGGCCATCGTAGGTCGGGGGGGTCACTGTATATATATGGTATGTCGTGGCCGTCATAGGTCGGGGGGTCACTGTATATATATGGTATGTCGGAGCCATCGTAGGTCGGGGGGGTCACTGTATATATATGGTATGTCGGGGCCATCATAGGTCGGGGGGTCACTGTATATATATATGGTATGTCGTGGCCGTCATAGGTCGGGGGGTCACTGTATATATATGGTATGTCGGGGCCATCGTAGGTCGGGGGGTCACTGTATATATATATGGTATGTCGGGGCCATCATAGGTCGGGGGGTCACTGTATATATATGGTATGTCGGGGCCATCATAGGTCGGGGGTCACTGTATATATATATGGTATGTCGGGGCCATCGTAGGTCGGGGGGGTCACTGTATATATATATGGTATGTCGGGGCCATCGTAGGTCGGGGGGTCACTGTATATATATATGGTATGTTGGGGCCATCGTAGGTCGGGGGTCACTGTATATATATATGGTATGTCGGGGCCATCGTAGGTCGGGGGGTCACTGTATATATATATATATATGGTATGTCGGGGCCATCGTAGGTCGGGGGTCACTGTATATATATATGGTATGTCGGGGCCATCGTAGGTCGGGGGGTCACTGTATATATATGGTATGTCGGGGCCATCGTAGGTCTGGGGGTCACTGTATATATATGGTATGTCGGGGCCATCGTAGGTCGGGGGTCACTGTATATATATGGTATGTCGGGGCCATCGTAGGTCGGGGGTCACTGTATATATATGGTATGTCGGGGCCATCGTAGGTCGGGGGGTCACTGTATATATATGGTATGTCGGGGCCATCGTAGGTCGGGGGTCACTGTATATATATGGTATGTCGGGGCCATCGTAGGTCGGGGGGTCACTGTATATATATGGTATGTCGGGGCCATCATAGGTCGGGGGGTCACTGTATATATATGGTATGTCGGGGCCATCATAGGTCGGGGGGGTCACTGTATATATATGGTATGTCGGGGCCATCGTAGGTCGGGGGGTCACTGTATATATATGGTATGTCGGGGCCATCGTAGGTCGGGGGGTCACTGTATATATATGGTATGTCGGGGCCATCGTAGGTCGGGGGGTCACTGTATATATATGGTATGTCGGGGCCATCGTAGGTCGGGGGGTCACTGTATATATATGGTATGTCGGGGCCATTGTAGGTCGGGGGGTCACTGTGTATATATATATATATATGGTATGTCGGGGCCATCGTAGGTCGGGGGGTCACTGTATATATATATATGGTATGTCGGGGCCATCATAGGTCGGGGGGGTCACTGTATATATATATATAAATATATATATATATGGTATGTCGGGGCCATCGTAGGTCGGGGGGTCACTGTATATATATGGTATGTCGGGGCCATCGTAGGTCAGGGGGTCACTGTATATATATGGTATGTCTGGGCCATCGTAGGTCGGGGGATCACTGTGTATATATATATATATGGTATGTCGGGGCCATCGTAGGTCGGGGGGTCACTGTATATATATGGTATGTTGGGGCCATCATAGGTCGGGGGGTCACTGTATATATATGATATGTCGGGGCCATCGTAGGTCGGGGGGTCACTGTATATATATATGGTATGTCGGGGCCATCGTAGGTCGGGGGGGTCACTGTATATATATGGTATGTCGGGGCCATCGTAGGTCGGGGGGTCACTGTATATATATGGTATGTCGGGGCCATCGTAGGTCGGGGGGTCACTGTATATATATGGTATGTCGGGGCCATCATAGGTCGGGGGGTCACTGTATATATATGGTATGTCGGGGCCATCGTAGGTCGGGGGGGTCACTGTATATATATGGTATGTCGGGGCCATTGTAGGTCGGGGGGTCACTGTGTATATATATATATATGGTATGTCGGGGCCATCGTAGGTCGGGGGGTCACTGTATATATATATATGGTATGTCGGAGCCATCATAGGTCGGGGGGGTCACTGTATATATATATATAAATATATATATATATGGTATGTCGGGGCCATCGTAGGTCGGGGGGTCACTGTATATATATGGTATGTCGGGGCCATCGTAGGTCAGGGGGTCACTGTATATATATGGTATGTCTGGGCCATCGTAGGTCGGCGGGATCACTGTGTATATATATATATATGGTATGTCGGGGCCATCGTAGGTCGGGGGGTCACTGTATATATATGGTATGTCGGGGCCATCGTAGGTCGGGGGGTCACTGTATATATATATGGTATGTCGGGGCCATCGTAGGTCGGGGGGTCACTGTATATATATATATGGTATGTCGGGGCCATCGTAGGTCGGGGGGTCACTGTATATATATGGTATGTTGGGGCCATCATAGGTCGGGGGGTCACTGTATATATATGGTATGTCGGGGCCATCATAGGTCGGGGGGTCACTGTATATATATGGTATGTCGGGGCCATCATAGGTCGGGGGGTCACTGTATATATATGGTATGTCGGGGCCATCATAGGTCGGGGGGGTCACTGTATATATATATGGTATGTCGGGGCCATTGTAGGTTGTGGGGGGTCACTGTATATATATATGGTATGTCGGGGCCATCGTAGGTCGGGGGGGTCACTGTATATATATATGGTATGTCGGGGCCATCGTAGGTTGGGGGGTCACTGTATATATATGGTGTGTCGGGGACATCATAGGTCGGGGGGTCACTGTATATATATGGTATGTCGGGGGCCATCGTAGGTCGGGGGGTCACTGTATATATATGGTATGTCTGGGCCATCGTAGGTCGGGGGGGGTCACTGTATATATATGGGTATGTCGGGGGCATCGTAGGTCGTGGGGATCACTTTATATATATGGTATGTCGGGGCCATCATAGGTTGGTGGGGTCACTGTATATATATGGTATGTCGGGGCCATCGTAGGTCGGGGGGTCACTGTATATATATGGTATGTCGTGGCCAATAGTAGGTCGGGGGGTCACTGTATATATATGGTATGTCGGGGCATCGTAGGTCGGGGGGTCACTGTATATATATGGTATGTCGGGGCCATCGTAGGTCGGGGGGGGTCACTGTATATATATGGTATGTCGGGGCCATCGTAGGTCGGGGGGTCACTGTATATATATATGGTATGTCGGGGCCATTGTAGGTCGGGGGGTCACTGTGATATATATGGTATGTCGGGGCCATCGTAGGTCGGGGTGGTCACTGTATATATATGGTATGTCGGGGCCATCGTAGGTCGGGGGGTCACTGTATATATATATGGTATGTCGGGGCCATCGTAGGTTCGGGGGGTCACTGTATATATATATGGTATGTCGGGGCCATCGTAGGTCGGGGGGTCACTGTATATATATGGTATGTCGGGGCCATCGTAGGTCGGGGGGGTCACTGTATATATATGGTATGTCGGGGCCATCGTAGGTCGGGGGGTCACTGTATATATATGGTATGTCGGGGCCATCGTAGGTCGGGGTTCCCTGTATATATATGGTATGTCGGGGCCATCATAGGTCGGGGGGTCACTGTAATATATATATGGTATGTCGGGGCCATCGTAGGTCGGGGGGGTCACTGTATATATATATGGTATGTCGGGGCCATCGTAGGTCGGGGGGGTCACTGTATATATATATGGGTATGTCGGGGCCATCGTAGGTCGGGGGGGGTCACTGTATATATATATGGTATGTCGGGGCCATCGATAGGTCGGGGGGTCACTGTATATATATATGGTATGTCGGGGCCATCGATAGGTCGGGGGGTCACTGTATATATATGGTATGTCGGGGCCATCATAGGTCGGGGGGTCACTGTATATATATATGGTATGTCGGGGGCCATCGTAGGTCGGGGGGGTCACTGTATATATATGGTATGTCGGGGCCATCATAGGTCGGGGGGTCACTGTATAGTATATGGTATGTCGGGGCCATCGTAGGTCGGGGGGGTCACTGTATATATATATGGTATGTCGGGGCCATCGATAGGTCGGGGGGGTCACTGTATATATATATGGTATGTCGGGGCCATCGATAGGTCGGGGGGTCACTGTATATATATGGTATGTCGGGGCCATCGTAGGTCGGGGGGTCACTGTATATATATATATGGTATGTCGGGGCCATCGTAGGTCGGGGGGTCACTGTATATATATGGTATGTCGGGGCCATCGTAGGTCGGGGGGTCACTGTATATATATGGTATGTCGGGGCCATCATAGGTCGGGGGGTCACTGTATATATATGGTATGTCGGGGCCATCGTTAGGTCGGGGGGTCACTGTATATATATGGTATGTCGGGGCCATCGTAGGTCGGGGGGGTCACTGTATATATATGGTATGTCGGGGCCATCGTAGGTCGGGGGGTCACTGTATATATATGGTATGTCGGGGCCATCGCTAGGTCGGGGGGGTCACTGTATATATATGGTTATGTCGGGCTCCATCGTAGGTCGGGGGGTCACTGTATATATATGGTATGTCGGGGCACAGCCC